>NC_086153.1:207528322-207688322 GCF_035149785.1 Candoia aspera
TATGGGTTGTAAAGAAAATGAGATTTTTTTTAAAAGTCTTATGGAATGTATCACTTTCTTAGATCTTGTAGACATGCCATGGAAACCATAACACAAAATATGAGTTACTTACAATAACTAATTTTAATCCCATCTGCTAAGTATGACAACATTAGCATTTCCACTTAATTAAAAACACCCTTAAAGCAGCAATGTTTTAATCACTCCATTTTATTTACTCTCCTCTGGTGTCACTTATAATTGTAACTTTTTATTTTTTTAATAATGAGAAGGGTTTTTTTCCTCTCTGCATCACACAAAAAAGTGCTGTCGATAATTAGCAGTCTTCTGTTATTACTAGACTCAGGTGTCACAACTGTGTCTCATCCTCATTACAGTAAAAAATTTCACCTATCAGATTCATTATTGCTAGATAATGCAACTGAGAGACTTAGCAGGCCCTCCAGAAAAGTAATTCAGCCAAGCAAAATTATCAGCTAATTATATTTAGAATCAGACGCCCAACAACTATTTGCAGATAAATTGTATGAATTGAAGGGAATAGATTTGAATATTAAGATTCATAGATTTAGCAGATGATTTGTTAATTGGAATATAAAGGTCATTTTCACATTGGAGTTACAGGGACTCTGTTGTTTCACCAGGAATACTTGGAATTAAAAATCAAAATAAGGAATAAGTGTGGTTGCCATGGTTTGAACTTACCATCTACAAGGTTATTATAGAAAAACAATAGGGTGTTTCTAGATTACTACCAAAATCAGTAGGCAGCCTATCTCCCACAATCCACAGATCAACTTCTGGATCCCATCCACATGTGTAAACTAATGCTCAACTTCTCATACAGTTTCTCCTTACATATGTATCCTAGGATTATTAGCAGATCACTCTTTGTTGAGCTTAGCTAGCATTTTTTAACAGTTCTTTTTCTTTGTTTTTGTTTTTTGTTTTTAATGAAAGCTTGTGTTTTACACTACATTTCATGTTCTATTTTCCCTAACTCCTCTAGGAATATATTGGCAGTTGTTGTTTATCTTTGCATCAGCATGTGAGGTCATTTTCAAATAGAAGGATTAATTCCAAATCCTACCTTTTATCTGTCAAATTACATAAATATTGGATCCCGGTTTTATTAATTTGTGAGACAGAGAAAGTCCTTGGGAAGGAGATGCTACAATGTTTTAAAGATGACACCAATTGCAGCTTGTCACGCTATGCTGTTTTAGAGAAGAAAATAATAGAAAATATACATTTTTTACATAATTTCATTATCTGAACTCTACTGAAGTTATGGTGCCATTTGGCCAATAAAATATGCCTTTAAATTCTCTGAAGAAAACTGTAATTAGTGACCCAAAAAATACCTCGTTGCACTTTGTATTCAAGGTACATGCCCTTATACAGATGCCACATCTATAGATTTTGGATTGAACATCCTAGCCAAACTTCCCCAGTCCCTGACAAGCATGAGTGGATAACACACAGGTTGAATTATGAGCTACCATTTGTGAGCGGGAGGGGGAGCATGAGAATCCAAATAATCTCATGGAATCCTTCCCTTTCGGTTTTGTAAGCTGCTTTGTGTACATCTGTACATTTGAGGATATAGGGTTATATGTAGTTGATATCATTCTGCTGATGGAATGCTCATTAATCTACTGGAAACTTACATCAGTGGAACAAAAGAAGGATGTTTTTAAGTATGTTAATTCTCCCTCTCATTTGCCTACTTCCCATGCTGATCTAAATGGGACTGTAAAGGGGTAAGTGCCCCTTTCCTTATACCACTGATAGAACCCTCCACTAGATCAAGAAAGCATTCAGTCTGCTGTGTTAACACCTGCTGGGTACAAACTATAAAGTTTGGAACTATGTTTATTTACAATCCAATTGTACAATAGATGTTCCATTAAAAATAAAGCCAGATAAATTAATGTCCATACAAAATGTGTATCTTTTTTAAAAAGAAAAAGAAATGGTTGGAAACAAACCCCACAAATGTTATACTTTTTATTGTCAATCATGTGGCTACTGAGTTCTGCCTTCAATATTTTTAAAGAGAAAGGATATACTGAGAAAAGAAAAACAAGTCCTGTTGAATGTTAGTCAAATAAATTATAAGATAAATGTATCTTAAAATGTGGTTTCAACTTTGCTATATAATTTCTGGCCAATAGAATCCCCACTTTTCCATCTCTATAAAGTTTATTATATACTAGATGAATAGCCATTGTGCTGAAGGGTCACTGCATGCAAATATGTATATGTGTGTTATTATCTTCTAGCTTTTTCTATTGCTGTCATTGTCATTATTTTGCTGTTGTAATCCATTTGATTGTGGATGCCAAAGTGGTGGTGTCTCAAGCATGCTTATCTGCCATAACAGCACTTCAATAATAAGATTATAATTAGTCATTGAAAGTTTATGGACACATGAGTATAACTAAGTCGGTTCAAGCTATACATCATCCAATTCTCTTATGCAGTTGTCACTGTATTTCTTTACATAAATGGAAGAGGTGCATGTCTGTGCCAAGCTAGCATACATATATTGTATGTAATTTTGAAATCAGTTTTTAAAGTTTAAAACATCTTCTGTGGTTCCAATGTTCCAATGGCATCCAGGACAAAGATTGTTGGGCATGAAACCAACTCCCCATCCTCATTTATGCTGCTGCGCCTGGATCTTTCTCTCATTGGGCTTCACCCAGTAGCTGTACTCAAGTGTGTAGTTGCAGGTGATGAAGGCTTATTGATCCTAGAGGAACATCAGCTGCTGAGCTAGACTGCTTGCTGTGTTACATTGGATCAGTGCTGCTTGTTTTTGACAGTATGCTGGAGAAAGAGAGGAAGAGTTTTGTGGGTTCCCCACTATTCCCCAGTTACCATAAAGGAAAGCGGTCCATATTTGCATCATGTGTCTGTCTACTGATTATATTAAAAAAATGTATAGAGCTGCTTAAAGAAAAAGGAGGGCTGTGCTTTGATTTATTTAGTTAACAAAACATACGCTTGCTGTTCCATTTTATACAATTCATGTGATCAAAAACAATTTTTTTTTAAAAGAGAAACTTTGGCATGTGAAGAGATTATACTGATGCTGAGGGAATATGATTGTTGCAGTCCAACTTCTGTGCTACTTGCCAAAAATACTCTTTGGGGCTCAGTAATGCAATAATAGTACATAATCTGCATTTCCCTGTATTAGGATTGAAGCTGTGCACTGTGGCTGTTACCCACTCTGTCCGAATGCTTTGGTTTATCCAGAAATATTTCCAGGTAGTGTCCTATCTGTACATTTCTTTTTTTTCCCTTTTTTTTTTTTGTATTTCAATTTATAATTAATTTGAAAATACAAAGTTTAAGTATAAACTTAAGCAAGAGCAATTGTTTATTTGGCAAGCTACCATGTTAGCGCTAAGGAATTTTTTAATGTGTTTTAATACATTAGACGAAGTTTATATTTACCATCTGTTCTTTCAAGATAACACAAAAGCAAGTTTTGAAATAGCATTCTTCATTGTTAGTATACACAGCCTATAATGATAGATTTTATTAAAAAGGTCGCTTTGTCTATGATAGCTTGCAGATTTTTTTTTCTTTTTAATGATATTCGGAGAGAAAAAAAATAGGCCTGAAAAATCATACCAAATTATTTTAAACAATTTAATACTTAATACTATGCAGCCCTGCTATGGGGTAACACTGATGTAGTACCAATTCTTTGAAAAAAAAATCTCATCACTAAATGTCTCATATATGCATTGTGTTACATTAATATAATGTATTTTAATCACCCAAAGGAGATGTCTAAACAGCACAACTACATAGCCTTATTTAGCATTAAACATCCTTGTGAGCTGAGGTAACCTTATAAAATCATGCTTAAATAATGTAAAACACGAGGCGGCACAGAGCAATATGCATTTTTAATTAGTAAAGTGACTAATATCGAGTGTGTGCTTTGAGGTTTTTGTTTCATTAAAAATGTATCTGTTTTTCCTGCAGCTGAATATCTGTATTCTACACCTGAACAGCTTATTAAAAGACTTCAGAATTTTTGCAAGAGGCCAGATATTGTAAGGAAACATCTCTATAAGGTATTTATTCAGAGCAAGCAACATGATGTGGTCTTTCGTTTAGTGAAAATACAGAACCCACCCACCCCCTCAAAAAAAAAAAAGCAACTCTTTCCAAAACTAGGAGAAAAAAAACACCACAAACATTTAATTAACATCCTACTGTTTAAAGGAAACATGCTATGGAGGGATATTAGTTGTTATACTAACAAGGATTAATTACACTGGATGCCACTTGAATTAACCCAAGGTCTTATGAAATATGTGCACTTAGTATATGCTACACACTTTGTCTTCTTTTTTAATTTATTGTTTTCTAAAGTGACTGTCCGTCACATATGGACCCAAGAGGCTTATAAAAATGAACCTGGATTAATTTAATCCATTAGTTTAAAAGGAAAGTAAGAGAGGGGGAGAGAGATCCTACAGTTATGTTAATAAGAGAAGCTTACTTTGTCCTGTCAAATGATGACCCAGGTATATTTCTCTCCCCTTCTCCCTCTGTTTCAAGTCGTTTTGGTAATTTGAGAAAATGCCTAGTGCGTTACAATGTAACTACGTACACACTTATATACAAGCACTGTCCCACCCAAACTTCTGTGCATGAGTCAAGTTTGGTGCCTCACCTTTTAAGGGCATTCTTAGGCTAGGTTCAGCAAACATTCACAGGAAAAAAGAGCAACCCTGTGTCTCTTCCTTTTTTTCTCCTCCTGTAACAGTGAATAATGCAGAATATGCTAAAAGGTGTCAAAACAATGCTAGGACAGTCATGCATGAAGTCTGCAAGTCCCACAGATGATGTTTTTAGATTTCCAGAATGAATTAAAAAAGGAGGCAAAGAGGCAGGGCTTCTTCTTTTTGGAACGTCATGACAGGATATGCAACATGATGCCCAGAGTACTAGTCAGGCACATCTCTCAGCTCCCAACTCTCTCTCTAAAAACAACTCTAAAAAACTTTTTAAAAAAAGGAAATGGAAACCCACCTTTGTTTACAAGAGTGTCCATAAACCCTGCATTGATCCTGGCTGAAGTGGTAATAAGCATGCTTAAAAGTATGTGGGAATTAGTCAAGATGGCAGGGAGCAATGTCACCAGCTTGCTTTTTGACAAATGGTTATTTCTGACAGGCACTGCTCACTGTGGTTGCCACAATCTGAATTGGCCAGGTCCCTCTGTGACAGCCATTTTGCAAATGAACCCACAACATGCTCTTGAATTCCAGCAATTTCTACTGACCCAAAATATTTCCCTCTTCCTTTGCTACAATGTATAGTTCTGCTCTAATGTTGGAGCCTGAGTTACAGGTAGTCCTCATTTAACAACCATAATTGGGACCAGCAACTAGGTCATTAAGTGAAGTGGTCACTAAGCGAAACCTCAACTGTGCTTATGATCTTACTTCAGCTTTCCTTTGCTTTACAGACCTGCAAAGGTCATAAATGCAAGGATTGATTGTAAAGTTACTTTTTCATCACCGTTGTAACTGTGAACAGTCGCTAAACAAGGCAGTCACTAAAGAAGGACTACCTGTATTGTTATTGGGGTCTGATTTCATCTAGACCTATCAATTCCCAGCTCCCAGTATTCTTACAGTGCCTCAGTATGTGCATCATCCACTTTATCCTTGCAGTGTTCAGTCGCCATCAGTATGATTCAGAAACATAAAATTCTGTCGCTCAAGTATGCTTTCTCTTGGCTTCTCTTTGAAACTGTAGGAGAGGGCCAAGCGATGCCAGTAATGGGGTTTAACATGCCCAGTTTTGCAACCCAGGACTATACTTGACCCTTAACTTCTCTGATGTTATTGGAAATAAATTTGCAGTGAATATCGTCCCTCCTTATATATATTTAATCATTTTCCCTTTTTGTCACATTAAAAAAATAAAATTATGATTCAGCAGCAATTTTGGAAGGAGGCTTGGGGATCACAGCTGGGGCTTTAGAGAGGGTGTGTAGGTTGTTTGGGAAAACTGTGTGTGAAAATGTTCTTCATAGATACTGTAGTACTTTTCTGTGCTGTTCCATGGATTCCATGTTTTTCCATGCAGACCACTTCACTTACCACATTATATTCTTAAAAAGCATGTAATGTCTACCTTCTAGATTACTAGACAGCCCAGAAATATAGTTGATTTGCTGCTAATAAATATATTCTTGATAATACAACTGGGACACATTTCATCCACATTATGTTCAGGATAAAGGAGCAATTACATGCCCGCTCCCTTCCCCAAAAGTATTTCTGACTCCTTCCCCTGATATATATTTTTAATTCCTCCACCCCCTCCCCCCGTGCCACACATCTGTGCAAGTGAATGAAATAATTTTGCTGTTTGCACATGAAGTTTTATGGGTGACCTAAGAGTGGACATTTATGTAAGGGCATAGCAACAGGGAATATTGTTTCTGCAGGAAATGGTTAAACCTCAAGAAAAAAGGAGAGAACCAAAAATGCAATTTAACACCCAATTTCAAGCTCATTATCTTTCATTGTCTATTAACTTGGCAATGGTTCAGAAGGTAGCTCATAATAGTTTAAAATGCTGACTGAACACTTCCAGTGTTCAACATTACTTCTTGAGTCAATACTATTGCATAGCTATACATGGACACTTCAGAGAGAGAAAAAAAAATCCTTAATTTTTTACCTTGACGTTAGTTCTTCCTTGAACTACAATTAAACAGTTTTGTTTCAGACAGCTTGCTTGCTTCATGGCTGGGGGCTGGGGGCTTTTGCATTCCAGGGGATACTCAATTTCATTATGGGCAGGACAGTATTAATAAGTATGATTTCCAAAATGTAGGGCAAAAAAAGAGATGCCTGTTGTGCAAGTTCCAGTAAGTAAAATGCTTCGTTGGCTACAAGTGTCTCTGGGGAAAACACTCTCCTTGCTAAATTATATCCAGGCAGAGTTACCTGGCATTACTACCACATACTTGGATACATATATGTTCATCACTCCTGATGGGTGCAAATCCCTCCTAGTATAATCCTGGGAATCCCTGTGTGGCGCCCATGGACCTCTGTTCTGTTTCCCAGGGAAGGAAATCCCACATTTATGGGTGGAACTGGACCTACCGTTAGGCAGATTGATAGCGTCTTCTAAAGTGAGAGATGCCTGGTGAGATAGAAGGATGGCAATCTCAAACCATTCCATTTGTTGGAAGGCAGAGTTTTGTGTTCCAGGCAGTCGGCCGTGGCAGGGAAGAAAGTGGCCCACCACCAAGAAGGTTAACAAAAGAAACAGCTGACGGATCAGCTGCAATTTAAGCAGAAATAGAGGTGCTACCATATTCTTTATCTCTGGCAGAAAACTCTTTTGCCTTTTTGCTAAATTTGGAGGCACAGTACCATTAAGAGAGCTTGAGTCAGTCGGTCTGTATCATAGGTTTGCCAAATACTGCTTTGTAGCAATCAGCTGAAGGCCAGGATAGAACTTGGTCTCTATCTTAAAAGGTCCTCTGTTAAAAAGATGAATTCCCTTCTATCCTGCACCCTTCCAAATTGCATTGTTCTGTTTCCTAGAAATCTACTCTTCCAACTATACTTTATAGATCCTACTGTGGTTGTAAAAAGAAACAATAACATTTTCTGTTGACTAAAGAAAGAAAAAAATATTCTTTGCTTTTCAGGCTTAGTTTTCTGCCTCTCCCAATATAAAAGTGGTATTCCTTACCCTATCCCCCGTCCAAGTCCAATCTATTTTGTACAGTATTTTTTTCTGATCCAGAGAGTGCCCATTTCTTTTTCATATAAATGAAAGCTCCTGCTAAGGTATGATGGGAGGGGACCCAACAGTAGGTGTTCCTTGTGGGGCTCCCCTCCTATGGAACAGCTTGGCCCCCAAGGCAAAGTTTCCCCTGACTGAAATGGCCTTCCAGACATTAGTAAAAACCTCACTCTTCCAGAAGGCTTATATACTATAAAGCCATCAACACCAAATGAATTTATGACATATATGTTGTTGTTCTAATATATTATTTTTGTAGTATCATTATTGTGTTTGTATTATAAATGTCTGTATTCCACTTAAAGTTCAGCTAGACTGAGACAGTAGAAAAGTTGCATAAATAAATAATGTAACCGTATTTTCCTACAGGCAAATGTTCTTCAAAGGGCCACATTTGCTTTTTTGAATGATTTGCATATGGGTCAATATGCTAGGTTCTGCTCTTTTCCTAAATGTAATTTTAAGTGCAAGTCCAAACCAATGAAACTGAGGCTTGGTCTTGCTATTAATTTGGCTGATGTTCAGAAAGAACATCCTGCAGCTGGGGCATAGCTCTTTCTTTTCTATGAGAATGAGCTGGAGTTTCAGTGAAATGCAAAACTTGAAAAGCAAACTGGAGTGTTTCACTTTGCATACAGTTTAGTCACTGATTTCAGCCTGATATAGAAAATATTAGGGGCTGGGACATGTGACTGCTTTCTCTTGCTGTGCTTTACTGTGAGCCTATTAATAATTTAGTATAAACCAGTCAAATGTATTGTTGCATTAGTCTGTCAATTATATGCAGCGCCTGTGCCAAGTTACAAAGTTAGAGGCAAAAGAGAGACAGAATTATGCTCACTACAAAAAAGTAATCAATTTAAACTGTATGGCACAGCATCATGTGCTGTGGGTAAGCCTTGGGTGCATTGTTCTGATTTACGCAGTGCTGATGTCTATCAGAACACAGAGCTCCAGCCGTGTTCCATGGTTTAGCGGCAGTGAAATCAACAAGTAACATCGTTTCCCCTAAAAGCATCGACATTAATAACTTCTGTTCACTATAGCTAACAAAATCTGTAAAATTATACCTTTGATTGGATTCACTTCTGTTGGCAATATTCCATGCAAACTTTCTCCTACAAACATTTCTTGGTAATCTCTGAAACCAACAGAATTGAACATAAGACTTGTTGTCTTTTGGTTTAGTTTCATTCTCCGTAACTCTTGTCATTCAGGGATTTTTCCTAATGCTTTTCTCCCACAGACAGATATACAGATATAGATATATTTCTGAAGACTTTCTCTCTTTGTGCTGATGCCTGTGCAGTTTCTCATTTGCCATCTCATTTTGTTCATTTCACTCAGTTATTCCAAATAGCAAACAAGACAGCTTCTAGCAGATATTGGCTAATTTGAAAAAGCAAAGTAGAATTAGATTAGGTTAGGACTTGGATAGAAGACCACCTGGAAACTCCAGAGTTGTAAGCTGGACAGAAAAGAAAGCCTATTTGGGGAAAAGCCACTTCTGTATTGTTACCAAGAAAACTACGTGGACACATCCATGAAATCACTAGAGCTGAGACCTTTTCTTCTAGCAGCAAGATTGCACTCTGGTACAAGTGAGTGTTGGGATTTGGCTATTATCTGGGCCAAAACAATTGTGAGAAAATGAGTGGATATACCAAAGTTGATTATGTAAAGAGTTATGAACCACAGGAGGATTATCAAGAAATTCATAGGAAATGGATAAATCCTTCTGCTCAAGTGGCTGTTGGTCATCCCCTCAAAAGAGAGCCTGGTGTCATTTCCTGAGTTCTACTGCCATCAAATTCTTCCTGATCTTTTTGCTTCTCTGGATCACATTCTTCCATGTCTTTGCCTCTGTCACCCCCCCCCACCCTTCCATTCTTTGGTGCTCTCTTCACTTCTCTGCCCCTCCTGGAGAATTTCAGCTCTCCTGTCTTCCCTGATGCATTTCAGTGTTGCAACACTTTCCTCTAGTCCCTTCCCTTTCTCCTCCAGGAAGAAAACAAGATTGCACTTGCAGCAGGTGTAGTTTGAATCCGCTTTAGGCAGGAAGACAAACGTAGCACACACTTTCTCAGGATGTTGCTTCCCTCACCATCCATCTTCTTTGGAGCCTCCTCACCAACTCCTGTACCCAAATTTCCTTGTAAATCTTCCCTGCTTGCAAGATCCCAGAAGCTTCTGCTCTTAGTGAGTAGTGAGGACTAGTCTGGACTAAAAGAAGATTGAAAAAGGTAAGAAAATGAAAAGGGCAAAAACAATTCTTCTTGCTTTCTGGAAATTGGATTCATTATATGATCCTTTGAGCTGCATCGTCTAGGTCAGCAAGAACAATGTTCTCCAATCAGAGATTTGGGTAGTTGCTCAGAGGTCCACCCTCAGGCAATGATCAGCAGCAATTAGTAGCCAGTCACCAACAGCAGGCAGTCAGCAGTCTCTCTCCTTCCTTGGTGCTTGGTTCTGTATGGTTCTTCTAATTTCCTTGCCAAACTCCTGTTTGCTTTCCCTATTTGTTTGCTTTAAAAATATAGTCAATTAAACTAGGGAGCTTCTTAATTTCTAATGACATTTATCTGCCAGTTTCTTGATATAATAGGAGAACAAAAGGTAACCATGGCTGACTTCTGTTTCTGATATCTTGTTTAATTTTCATCATTGAACTAAATGGTGGTCACCCAACGAAACACAGACCAAACCTAGATCTAGTTAGATTCAGCTGGATGCTTCCTGTGCCTTAAGGCTATGCTTGAGAAAGCAGATTATTTAAGAGACAGGAAGAAATGTTTAGCCCAGAATAGAAGCACCTGAACCTGCATCCTGATGCAAATTATTGATCTCCCAGTTAGCAAAATACATTTAACTTTTTAATATAATTTTTATTAAGACTTTTAAAGAAGAAGATAAAAACTAACACAAACTAATATAAAGTAAGGAAGAAAAAAAAATAAATCAAAGAAAAAGCAGAAAGTGTAAGAAAAGGAAAGTAGTTGAAGAAAAATAGAAAAGAAAGATATAAAGAACTGGCTTCAGATATTCTTCACAGAAGTTATAAGTACAAATATATTTTAACCTCTCTCTCTAACATCATATTACTCTTCTTTCTATAATCTATTCTGTCTACTCATCAAAGCCATAAATCACAAGTTCATTTTTTTTCATTTTTACACAAAAAGTCCATAAGAGGCTTCCAGTCACCAATAAATGTAGACAGTGTCTTTTCTCTAAACAAGTAGTCAACTTATTACTTACAGCAAAATCTGTCAACTTCACCAACCATTCCTCCATAGTGGGTAGTATCAAATCTTTCCATCTCTGTGCATATAGTAATCTCGCCGCAGTAATCATATATTGAAATAATCTTCCATGACCCTTTTTTAAGTGTGTATCCATCAATTCCAACTGTGTATCAATCAATTTGAAGTGCCTTTATACATTCTAGATAATTTCTCATGTACCAAAAATGCATCATTTTATAAAAATCCTCTGAAATCATAACACAATGTAAATTTCAACCCTTTTAACCACATATTTTCCCATTGATCCATCTGTATGTTATAACCAAAATTCTTAGTCCAGTTTATTACACATTCTTTAACTGTTCTTCCTCTGTTTCAAATTTCAACAAAAGTTTGTACATTGTAGCAATTACACGTTCATTATCAGTTGTTTGTTTATTCGTTCAGTCGCTTCTGACTCTTTGTGACTTCATGGATCAGCCCATGCCAGAGCTTCCTGTCAGTTGTCACCACCCCCAGTTCCCCCAAGGTCGAGTCCGTCACCTCTAGAATATCATCCATCTTGCCCTTGGTCGGCCCCTCTTCCTTTTGCCTTCCACTTTCCCTAGCATCAGCATCTTCTCCAGGATATCCTGTCTTCTCATTATGTGGCCAAAGTACTTCAGTTTTGCCTTTAATATCATTCCCTCAAGTGAGCAGTCTGACTTTATTTCCTGGAGTATAGACTGGTTTGATCTCCTTGCAGTCCAAGGCACTCTCAGAATTTTCCTCCAACACCACAGTTCCAAAGCATCTATCTTCCTTCTCTCAGCCTTCCT
Source organism: Candoia aspera (assembly GCF_035149785.1). Lineage (NCBI taxonomy): Eukaryota > Metazoa > Chordata > Lepidosauria > Squamata > Candoiidae > Candoia > Candoia aspera. The sequence goes on from NC_086153.1 coordinate 207,540,198, forward strand.
TATGGTCCAGCTCTCGCAGCCATATGTTACTACTGGGAATACCATTGCTTTAACTATGCGGACCTTTGTTGTCAGTGTGATGTCTCTGCTCTTGACTATTTTATTGAGATTTGTCATTGCTCTCCTCCCAAGAATTAAATGACTTCTGATTTCCTGGCTGCAGTCAGCATCTGCAGTAATCTTTGTGCCTAGAAATACAAAGTCTGTCACTGCCTCTACATTTTCTCCCTCTATTTGCCAGTTATCAATCAAGCTGGTTGCCATAATCTTGGTTTTTTTGAGGTTTAGCTGCAATCCAGCTTTTGCACTTTCTTCTTTCACCTTCGTCATGAGGCTCCTCAGTTCCTCCTCACTTTCAGCCATCAAAGTGGTATCATCTGCATATCTGAGATTGTTAATGTTTCTTCCAGCGATTTTAACTCCAGCCTTGGATTCTTCAAGCCCAGCACGTTGCATGATGTGTTCTGCATACAAGTTGAATAGGTAGGGTGAGAGTATACAACCCTGCCATACTCTTTTCCAGTACACAACTGTATTTCAAATTCTTACTTTACTCCATATCGGAAGTCTTTTTATCCATTTTAAATCTTTCAAATAACTGTAAATCAGAAAACCATTAACAACTATATCCTTCTCCTATTAATTATTCTCTTCATTTGATTTGAAATTCCCCTTGATGGTTTTCCAATAAGTCCCAGTATGTCATCCGTTTATCTTTATCTGCCATTTCTCTTCTATAATATGTTTCTTGAGCTGAGAACCATAAAGGGATTTCAGGCACAATCTGGGTTTATATCTATTACATATTCTCAATACGGCAGGTCTAATAAAACAATTTTTAAAGTCCACATTAATTTTAACTTTATCATACCATAAATATTCATGCCATCCAAACCTCAGGTCATGACCTTCTAACTGTAAAAGTCTCTTGTTTCTCAGCAATACCTTTTTCATCCAGACCAAACAACAAGCTGCAAAATACAATTTCAAATATGGTAAACCCAATCCTTCTCTTTCCTTTACATCTTTTAACACTTTATATTTAACTCATGATTTTTTCCCTTATGATATAAATTTAGATGTCTTTTTGCCATTGTTTCAATGGTACATCCGTTGTCAAAAGAGGTATTGTCTGAAACAAAAATGTTTAGTTCTTGGCAAGTCATTCATTTGTATCATGGAAATTCTCCCTAACAGTGACAGTTTTAATTTCTCCCATCTTAACATGTCCTTCTTAATTTCAGTCCATGTCTTAACGTAATTATTTTGAGAAAACATACAAATATACTTGTCATAGCAATACCCAAGTATTTTACTTTTTCTTAAAACCAATTTTCTCCATCAGTTCTATATGATCTTCTACTTTCATATTTTTGGTTAACATCTTTGTCTTCTGATTATTAATCTTGAATCCTGCTAATATACCAAAGTCTTTTAATTATCCCATTAATGCTTCTCCCTATAGTGGATCTTCTAAAATTAACACCAAATCATCTACAAACCGCCTAGAGTCCCTCCTTTGGTGGGGACATGGGTGGTGATAAAATTTGATAAATAAATAAATGCCCTTAACTTATAAGCTTCTTTTTTAATCTTAACTCATATAATTCTCTGATTTTGTCTTATGTCTCTATTCAATATCTCAAGAACCAAAATGAACAAAAGTAGAGATAGTGGACATTCTTGTCTTGTCCCTTTTTGAATTTCACAAGGTTTTTTTAGTTCTCCATTAACAATTATTTCTGCTTTCTGAGAAGTATAAATCGACCTTACCCATTTAATAAAATTATCTCCAAGGTTCATATGTTCCAGAACTTTAAACAAAAAAATCCAATTCAAATTGTTAAAAGCCTTCTCTGCATCTAAGAATATCAGTGTAGCTTGTTTTTCATTATGTTTCTCCAAGTATTCCAGAATATTCAAAACATTTATAATATTATCTCATAGTTTTTAGGTAAAAACCTGCTTTTATCTCATGAATAAAATCTTGTAAAATTATTTTCAACCTTTCAGCCAAAATCATGGTAAACAGTTTGTAATCTTTATTCAGTAAAGTTATTAGTTGATAGCTTCTTGTTAAAGTCAAATCTTGTCCCTCTTTAGGTATTAATGGTATATTAGCCTCCTTCCAACTATCAGGAATCTTTCCATTCTGCAAAATAATATTCATCATTTGTTGTAAAGGATGTAAAAGCTCATCTTTGAAACATTTATAGTAAGAGGTAGGCAACCATCTGGACAAGGTACCTTTCCTGTTTTAGTCTTTTTGAAAGTTTCACACAGCTCCCTTATTATTATAGGTCCATTCAAAATTTGTCTCTGATTGTTTGTAATCTTTGGTAAATTCTGTTTGTGCAAGTATTCAACCACTTTTTCCAAGGAAATTTCTTGACCTTAGTATAAAGTAGTATAATACTGATGAAACACTTTTCACATATTTATATTATCTGTTATTACGGTATTCCCTTCTTGTAACTTTAATATCACTTTCTTTTTCTTTTTGCAGCTTGTATGCCAACCATCCCCTGGTTTATTTGCAAATTCAAAATTTCTGTTTTACATAGTTCAACTTTATTTCCATCTCTCACTGTTAACATAGATAATTTCCTCTGTAAAAGCTTAATTTGGTGAGTTATAGTTATCATCCCTGGAGACTTTGTTTAATTCTTCTTCCTTTTTTTTTTAAAATCTTATCTAAAATCATTTGCATTTTTCTTGCCTTTTAAATTCACTATTGCATGCATAAAATATCTTTTTACAAAAGCATCCCAAACCATCCTTACTTCTGTACCTTTATTAAGATTATTCTTAAAAACAATTCCTTTAACTTCTTTTTAGAATCCTCCACCACCATTTCTTTTTGTAATAACATCTCATTCAATCTCCACCTAAAAGATCCATTTTTTTCTTTTAAAAGTTAGTCACTGGATTATGATCTGAAAATGACTTTGGTAATATCTCCATTTTATAGACATTATCAGCCAAAGTCTTAGAAATCCAAATCATAGCTATTCTTGAAAAAGATCTATGTCTTTCAGAAAAATAAGTATATTCTGTTGAATCTCCATTTTTATGTTTCTATGCATCAACAAGCTCCAAATAATCCAATAAATAAATAATCAATCAATCAATCAATCAATCTTTGGTAATTTACCCTGTGTTAGTTTAATATTTTTCTCAGAAATTCTGTCTTTTTCGGGGGAAACCACTCCATTCCAAACCCCTAGGAGACATCAATTTTCATATGTAAAATCTAAAAGTTTATTCATAAGTTCTTTGTAAAATGCTGTTTTATCTTCATTTGGGGCATGAATGCCCAATATCAAAGTCTTAGCGCCCTATATCAGTTCATATAAGTTTTGGATGTAGTTGGAGGTTTATATACAAAACAACTCCACTTATTTTTCAATCCTGCTGAAATAAATTCCTCTCCCAGATTTTTGTTACTTAAATATTTTACATCTTTTTTCCTAATAGGTGTTTCTTGTAGACAGATCACATCTTGTTTTAACTTTTTCAAATAGTGAAATATTTTTTCTCATTTGAGGGGCATTTGCCCCATTTATATTCCGTGTTAAGCATTTAAAATCCATAATTACTCCAAGATTTTGGAAAAGTCAATACCTGTAGCGCCCAACATGGAATGTTCTTCAGTGTCTTGAATCCGTTGTGGCATTTGTTTAGTCTCATCTGTCATTGTCACTTCCCTTTGTGTCTCCTCCAGTTCTTCTTTAATTTTTTTCCAAACATCTATTTTCTGCACAGAATTCAACCTAAATCTCTGTTGTTTAAAAATAAAAATCACCCCTTCCAGCTTGTCCCACCTAAATGGAATGTTTGTTCTGTTTAAGTTTGTCTGTAAGAAAAAAAATACTCTTTTCCTTTGTGTAGTATTCTAATTGGGATTTCCTTAAGTACAATTGCATCTATATTATCAATCCTCAGTCTAGTATTAAAATGCTGCTCTAGAACCTGGCCTCTTGTCTTCTTCCTGACAAAGTCGCCAAGGACATCCCTTGGAACATTTCTTAATTTTGCAAAATGTGTATTGATCCTATAGACCTTATCAATCTCTGTATCAATATCATCTTCCTCCCAATCCAGGAAATTAGACAGAGACTTAACAATCTTTTCTCTGATATCCTCTCCATGTTCTCCTGGAATGGCTCTAAATTTTAAGTAGAATTCTTTTTCTCTGAGTTCCAATAATTCCAAATCATCCAAATCCTTCTCCAACTCTCTATTTATAACTTCTGTCTTGCTTTCCAAAACTTCACTTTGTCAGTAATTTGTTTTAAGTCTGTAGCCAGTTGCCTTACAGATTCTTCAATTTTCTTAACTTCTTTCAGATCTTTTTTCATCCCTTCAAATCCTTCCATTTCCTTTTTAACTGTTGCAGTCACCTTTTTGCCAAATTCTTCAAACATTTTCTGCAATAAATCTGGTGAAATATCCTTATCTGTAATTTGTTCTAGTGAACTCCTGCATCCTTTCCCCAGTTTGGCAGCTGTCCTTGTGGTTGCCATATTGAGAAAGTGAAAGTATGTCAATTACTAGAGTGAAAGTAAAAGGCAGGCTGCTGCTGCTGCTTTTTTTCCCTGTTTTTTTTCTCCCGGTCTTTAACACTTTAGTCCCAATTGGTTCTCCATGGTCACAGTCATACAGTCTGGCTCATATTACTCTTATCCTTTGTTTTGTAAAATCCAGTAATTATTACTGTCCTTAAAAATAATCAACATTCACACAAAGGTCCAGTCTGTTACAGTAATTAATTTTACTATTTTCAAAGGCACTTTTGTCAGAAAAAAACATTTCTTCTATTTTTTTTTTAAATCTCTGCCCCCCTTGTCCATTTGACACTTTTTTATATCACAATCTTGTTAAGCTTTTTGCTTTTAAATTAAAATCCTTTAAGATAGCATTTTTTTTCCTCTTCTTGATTTCAAAAAGAAGGCACTCACCGAGAGAAAAATAACATTTAACATTTTTCCTTCTCTCTCTCAACCTAGCTCCTTCACCACCACCCTGAGACCAACCTTCACCCCAACTGGCAATGAAAGTATTAGTAGAAGGAAAACAAGACAGAGCACATAGAAGGACAAGATGGAAAAATGCCAGAGTTTGGGATGAGATGCAGAAGCAGAGATGAACCTTCAGTGCCTTAGCAGAAACTGAAGGCAAACTGGTTTCAGATGAAGCATTTGCTTCTTTCAGTCCTATGAAAGGGCTGCTCCAAGCATCTTAGCCAAAAAGGAAGACTTAGGATTGTACCACATTGACATTCCACTCTCAGTTTAACTGCAGATGTGGGAAATATAGGCTGGGTTTATAAAATGCAGTTAACCAGGTCTGTTAAAATCCTAAGACTACATGTACATATTTGATAAGTTTATAACTCAGTGTATTCACTGAGTAACCAGATGAAGTAACCAGCCAGAGAGTTGGATTGGTTGTATTTATGCAGACTTTAGTTTGTCTTTCACCACATTGTTTTCCATTCCCTTGGGATACTCTTATTTTAGCCCAAAGAGAAGGTTTGGCTGAGTATTAAGTTACACTCAAAGGTACAGTAGGAAGATGCTGCCATAATGAGTAGCAGAACCTTCAGTATAAAAGCAAGGACATCAAACTTTCTATTTCAAAACTATATTGGGAGTATAAGCTTCCAGCATCCTTTAGGGAGGGAATTAAAACTGGCTGATGAGTTAGAAATGTTTGAGAAAGGGCATCTGAGCACATAGGGGAATTGGGTAAGAGTTGAATCTTTTGAGCCCCTGGAACATGGCAGGATGGGGAGAGAGAAATAAAATAGTTTTTACAAGAGAGAATCATTTAATTTTGCAAAGAGACATTAACAGGAGATTGCAGAAGGCACGGGTGACCTCTTTCCTACTGTTTAATTCAGTAGATCTGTAGCAAGCATGCTTTTTTCGTTCACCCCCCACCCCACCCCAAAAAAGCTGATTGCTAGGTTGCCAGAATGGGATCATTCCATTTTGCAACAGGGAGTAGGTGGAGTAGGTGGTTAGAGGTTGAAAGTAAAACAGTGTTCAGTATTTATGCCATTATTTGCCACAAAGGGCAGGTAACATAATTAATAGAATCTTCCATTTTTCACTATTTCCCCTAAGAAGATATTATCCATAGTTGCAAAGACAGAGGAAAGAAGATTCCAAACAGATAAAAATATAGGGGAACGAACAATAATCCTTGTATTTCAGATTGTGACCTAAATAAGCTAACACAGGTTATTATTATTAGATTTTTATCCCTATTTATTTATTTATTTATTGTCAACTCAAGGCAGCAACATATCTAATACTCCTGCCTCCTGTTTTCTCCACAACAACAACAACCCTGTGAGATAGGTTGGGCTTAGAGTGACTGGCCCAAAGTCACCCGGCCAGTTTTCATGCCTAAGACAGGCCTAGAACTTGCTGACTCCTAATTTCTAGGCCAACACCTTAAGGACTACACCAAACTGGTTCTGTTATATTAAGATTTCTGATGCAAAGATCAAGTCCACTGGACCCAGAGACAAAGTTCCAGATCTGGCCCAAAGGGCCATTATGCTCTCGTGCCAGAGGGTATCGTTCTGTTTCCCATTACTGTCTTGGGAGCTCTTAGAACAAGGCTGTAACTCTACATTACCAGTGGTGCAAATTCTATGACCCCCATGAGTATAAGCTTCAATCTTTCAGATTAGGCAGTGGATGGACTATCATCATTCCCACTGTTATTTATTTTTATTTATTTTATTTATTTTCTATCCCACCTTTATTATTATTTTTATAAATAACTCAAGGTGGCAAACATACCTAATACTCCTTGCTCCTATTTTCCCCACAACAACAACCCTTTGAGGTGAGTTGGGCTGAGAGATTAACTGGCCCAAAGTCACCCAGCTGGCTTTACAAATTAAAGTAACAGAAATCTTGAGAGATTTTCAGTCCTGACATTGTGGCCATGGTGCCCACATCAGGGACCACCACCATTATCTTCTAGACTACATCCAGTCATTGGAAGTAAATGCCCTACTCACTCCATAGTCCAAAAACTTGAGATAATGGTTAAGGTCTGTATCTTTCAGTCTATGATACACCCAAACATTGCTGAAATGTCCTTCGTTGTTGTTTATTCGTTTAGTCGCTTCCGACTCTTCGTGACTTCATGGACCAGCCCACGCCAGAGCTTCCTGTCGGTCGTCAACACCCCCAGCTCCCCCAGGGACGAGTCCGTCACCTCTAGAATATCATCCATCCATCTTGCCCTTGGTCGGCCCCTCTTCCTTTTGCCTTCCACTCTCCCTAGCATCAGCATCTTCTCCAGGGTGTCCTGTCTTCTCATTATGTGGCCAAAGTATTTCAGTTTTGCCTTTAATATCATTCCCTCAAGTGAGCAGTCTGGCTTGATTTCCTGGAGGATGGACTGGTTTGATCTTCTTGCAGTCCAAGGTACTCTCAGAATGTTCCTCCAACACCACAGTTCAAAAGCATCGATCTTCCTTCGCTCAGCCTTCCTTATGGTCCAGCTCTCGCAGCCATATGTTACTACAGGGAACACCATTGCTTTAACTATGCGGGCCTTTGTTGTCAGTGTGATGTCTCTGCTCTTAACTATTTTATCGAGATTGGTCATTGCTCTTCTCCCAAGGATTAAGCGTCTTCTGATTTCCTGACTGCAGTCAGCATCTGCAGTAATCTTTGCACCTAGGAATACCAAGTCTTTCACTGCTTCTACATTTTCTCCCTCTATTTGCCAGTTATCAATCAAGCTGGTTGCCATAATCTTGGTTTTTTTGAGGTTTAGCTGCAAGCCAGCTTTTGTACTTTCTTCTTTCACCATCATAAGGCTCCTCAGTTCCTCTTCACTTTCAGCCATCAAAGTGGTATCATCTGCATATCTGAGATTGTTAATGTTTCTTCCAGAGATTTTAACTCCAGCCTTGGATTCCTCAAGGCCAGCTTGTCGCATGATGTGTTCTGCATACAAGTTGAATAGGTAGGGTGAGAGGATACAGCCCTGCCGTACTCCTTTCCCAATCTTAAACCAGTCCGTTGTTCCGTGGTCTGTTCTTACTGTTGCTACTTGGTTGTTATACAGATTCTTCAGGAGGCATACAAGATGACTTGGTATCCCCATACCGCTAAGAACTTGCCACAATTTGTTATGGTCCACACAGTCAAAGGCTTTAGAATAGTCAATAAAACAGAAATAGATCTTTTTCTGAAACTCCCTGGCTTTTTCCATTATCCAGCGGATATTGGCAATTTGGTCCCTAGTTCCTCTGCCTTTTCTAAACCCAGCTTGTACATCTGGCAATTCTCGCTCCATGAATTGCTGAAGTCTACCTTGCAGGATCTTGAGCATTACCTTACTGGCATGTGAAATGAGTGCCACTGTTCGATAGTTTGAACATTCTTTAGTGTTTCCCTTTTTTGGTATGGGGATATAAGTTGATTTTTTCCAATCTGATGGCCATTCTTGTGTTTTCCAAATTTGCTGGCATATAGCATGCATTACCTTGACAGCATCTTGCAAGATTTTGAACAGTTCAGCTGGGATGCCGTCGTCTCCTGCTGCCTTGTTATTAGCAATGCTTCTTAAGGCCCACTCAACCTCACTCTTTAGGATGTCTGGCTCTAGCTCACTGACCACACCGTCAAAGCTAGCCCCGATATTGTTATCCTTCCTATACAGGTCTTCTGTATATTCTTGCCACCTTTTCTTGATCTCTTCTTCTTCTGTTAGGTCCTTGCCATCTTTGTTTTTGATCATACCCATTTTGGCCTGGAATTTACCTCCAATGTTTCTAATTTTCTGGAAGAGGTCTCTTGTCCTTCCTATTCTATTGTCTTCTTCCACTTCCGCGCATTGCTTGTTTAAAAATAATTCCTTATCTCTTCTGGCTAACCTCTGGAATTTTGCATTTAATTGGGCATATCTCCCCCTATCACTGTTGCCTTTTGCTTTCCTTCTTTCTTGGGCTACTTCTAGTGTCTCAGCAGACAGCCATTTTGCCTTCTTGGTTTTCTCTTTCTTTGGGATGTATTTTGTTGCCGCCTCCTGAACAATGCTGCCAACTTCTGTCCATAATTCTTCTGGGACCCTATCTACTAAGTCCAGTCCCTTAAATCTATTCTTCACCTCCGCTGCATATTCCTTAGGAATATTAGTGAGCTCATATCTAGCTGATCTGTGGGTCTTCCGTAATCTCTTTAGTCTGATCCTAAATTGTGCAAGAAGAAGTTCGTGATCTGAACTACAGTCAGCTCCAGGCCTTGTTTTTACCGACTGTACAGATGTCCGCCACCTTTGGCTGCAAAGGATGTAATCAATCTGATTTCGGTGTTGTCCATCTGGTGAAGTCCATGTATAAAGCCGTCTCTTAGGTTGTTGGAAGAGAGTGTTTGTTATGCAGAGTGAGTTGTCTTGGCAAAATTCTATCAGCCTATGTCCTGCTTCATTTTGTTCTCCCAGGCCATACTTACCTGTAATTCAAGGTGTCATTTGACTGCCCACCTTAGCATTCCAGTCTCCTGTGATGAAAATAACATCTCTTTTAGGCGTGTTGTCCAGTAGGTGCTGCAGATCCTCATAGAACTGCTCTACTTCAGCTTCTTCAGCATTTGTGGTTGGGGCGTATATTTGGATCACTGTGATGTTAGATGGCTTGCCCTGAATTCGAATTGAGATCGTTCTGTCGTTTTTTGGGTTGTATCCAAGCACTGCTTTAGCCACTTTACTATTAATTATGAAGGCTACTCCATTTCTTCTGTGGTCCTCTTGTCCACAGTAGTAGATCTGGTGGTCATTTGATGTGAAGTGGCCCATTCCAGTCCATTTCAGTTCACTGACGCCCAGGATGTCTATCTTTAATCTTGACATCTCACCAATAACCACATCCAATTTGCCCTGGCTCATAGATCTTACATTCCAGGTTCCAATGGTGTGTTGATCCTTAGAACATCGGATTCGCCGTTCACCACCAGCACCGTCGGCCGCTAGCCGTCCTTTCGGCTTTGAGCTAGCTGCGTCATCACGTCTGGGGCTAGTTGAGCTCATCCTCTGTTCCTCCCCAGTAGCATTTTGACCATCTTCCGACCTGGGGGTCTCATCTTCCGATGGTATACCGACATATCTCTGGTTGTATTGATCCATTTAGTTTTCACGGCAAGAATACTGGGGTGGGTTGCCATTACCTTCCCCAGGGATCGCATTTGGTCTGACCTCTCTGTCATGACCTTCCCGTCTTGGGTGGCCCTTCACGGTTTAGCTCATGGCATCATTGAGGTGCTCAAGCTCCAGCACCACGACAAGGTAACGATCCTTTGCTGAAGGAAATGTCCTTCAGTTGCAGAAATAATACCTCTGTCACTCTAGGCTTGGAGTAGGGGAAAGAAATACAGAGAATCACCACATGATTATAGATTGATCCCACAAATTATGGTGTGGGCACTGAAGTTGATAGATTTTGTACAAATGTGTATAGCATCAGATGGACCAGAACCACTAACTTTCTTGCTAGAAAATGGGCAGCATTATCTGAAACATGTGAGATTTAATTCAGACATGGTCAAGGGTAGAGACTCAGATGGTAAAAAAAAGACAAAAAGGAGGGAATAAGATACTGAAGAAGAGGATTTAGAAAAGCAAAAAGAGGGAACAAAGAATCCCTGAAACTTAACACTGATGCGTGAATTGAAAAAATAAGGAAATGAAGAAAGAATTGTGGATAATTGCCTTCAAGTCAATGCTGGAAAAAAGGCAGGACAGGGAGAAGACATGCCATCTTTTGAAGGAACCCATTTACAGGATCAAAAGTCATAAGAACATAGGCTCTTTTGTACTGATGTTGGTCCATCAAGAGTGACTGCACCAGCTCTCCAGGATTTCAGATTAGAGTTTTTCTAGTCATATCTGACGATGCCAGGGATTGACCCTGGCACATTCTTGAGCTCTGGCCCTCCATCTCATGTAACAATCAGCTTATCTTGTTCCATGCCATCTTTTTCTCCGCAGATCGTAGACTATAATCAAGGCCACAATAAATGAATGCAGAGAGCAGATAAACTGAGACACAGATCAGAATTGAAGATTATTTATTTCAGCAAAGGTTTCCTTACTTTGGCCCAAATTATATGTGAATAGGGAGATGTTGATTGGAGAACTCACAGCTTATCCATGTTGCATAAAAAGGTGCTATGGGGAAATAGTGGTTTATATTCGGACTAGGGAATTAAAGGAAGGAAGGGGTTTCATCCTTTCTTTCCAGAGCTATTTTTTTCATTTTATAAGATCTTATACCCACCCCGCCTCTGCCCAATCTGCTGTTAGTTATAGAGAGGGAAAGAGATTCAAGATGGATACCTCTCTATCATTCTCTCTCTTCCATAATAGCACCAACAGATTTAGGGAGGGGATGATTTGAATTAGGGTAGCAGTGTGTGGGAGGAGGATTGGTCCCCTTCAACTTCTTTTAAACAAAAAATATGCTAGAAGATCCTGTCCCCCTTTTCTCACATGCTGTCCAGCCTGCCCCTTCACCTTCATCTAACAGAGGGTGACTTATCTGTTTGTGAAAATCAGTTAATGATCAAAGTAATGTTTCCAAATCAACACAAATTGCACTTAAGGAATAGTAAGGCACCATCTTAGGTGCTGCTGTATCCTACTGAGTTGTTGTGTACTATAACAAAATAAAACCGGAGACATCTGCCATTGCTAAAATGAGGTTATTACCAGAGCAGTAAATGAAACTGATAGGGTGGGTGGTGAACACAAATGTTTGCATTATTTTTTTTTTTAGTGGAGGGTGATTGCCAATATAGATCAGTGAACAAATACCAGTAAAACATGTTCCTTCTGTCCTGGGATCCAGTGCAAACCCTCAGTTGTGTATGTGCAGAACATGTTTTTTTCTGTCTGTTTGACACCCCCCTCCCCTTTTTAGCCTGCTCTTAACTATTAATGTTTCAAATTTGTGAGTCCAGATAAAGTTGTGCTAAATTGGGAATCTTTTGCACTGATATGGGGGGAAAGGCAAAAGGAAAGAAGGTACACAATGAAAAATCTGGCATGTTCTTCAAAGCTTTCCTGATCTCAGGTGAAGTCTATGAAGAGCAACAGTCCAGTCAGTCTAACAACAGTTAAGCTGTTTGCAAGAAAAGCCTCTTCTTCACAAAAGTTACATTAACTTGGATTTGAGTTCCTAATACCTTGATCTAATTGGAGGGCAGGATTTTATTTACATTTGTATTATAGTGGTATTTATACTATTCACGTGATTTTTAGGGAAAATTTCTGAATTGGAGACAACTGTGCATCCATGTATTAATCAAATATTTGACACTGAAAAAAGGAAAAGAAGAAAGAAACCCTGTTTTATTGTTCTGTCTCTTCTCTCTCTCCCTCTTCTTTGTTCTCACAGGGTGAAACATCTCAGTTTTCTTGGGCAGTGCTCCGTGGTAAATTCAGGTCTTTGCTCACAGCAGAACCCAGGGAAGATTTGTGACAGATGGGGCTAAGTCACAAACTTGCAGCTGAAAGCAAAATCGGGAGAACTTTCCAGAGTGTGTCCATATTTACCTGATCAGAGAGAAACAGAAAAGATGCAGAGGAAGCTCAGCCTGGCTGCTTGTCATAGCTGACACAGAGCCATCTGCCACAAACCTGTGGCGGCTTCAGATCTCCAATCCCTGCCACCACTCCAGCTCAAATTAAATGCAGATTCTGAGAGACGTTACGATGGTTACACATGTCTTCGGCTTCACAGGCAGGAGACTGAAAAAATAAATGTGGCCTGTTGTATAACTCTCCTCATGTATCCCATATGTGGTGCCACATTGAATTTCCGGTGGAATTTGTTTGTATCCTTTGTACTGGATGACATGGAGCCTGAATTCTTTCTCTTTGCTGACGTGATGGCAGCCAAGACTGCAACTTCAAATGCTTGCTTCTTGGCCAGCTTTCTACCTAGACTGCCAGGTTATCATTGAAGCCTCATTGTGTCCTCCAAGGGCCACAAGGTCTAAGAGGGGGACTAGTGCTCACTCGCCACCCCAAGGCTAATTGGGCAGATCTCTAAGAATTGTTCGGAGGCAAATGCTGCTTTTTGCACTTCTTCCCACCTCACCATCTCTTCCTCCTCCTCCCCCCACCTCCTTTTGCAAATTAATGACTCCGTGGCACTGGGGCTTTTAAGTGAAAGTATTAATAAGGGGTCTGGCAGGTATTCCCATGATTCCCAGAGTTACATTTGCATTTAATTAATCTTAAAGCTGCAAGATAAACAGCTGTAATTCAAACTAGCATGGGAAATATGCTATATGGTGCCATCTATCCAATGAAATGAAAGGTTGGATACTTGCTTTATTTCTCTCAAGGTTGGAGAACAGACAGATATCAGAATGGTTCCGGAGGTTGGGGGGAGAATGCAGGGTTTGGGGGGGGGGGTTCCGCTCTTATGGCCTGTTTTGTTATTAGGGAGGAGTGATGGGAATGAGAAATTTGTACTCCAACTTGCAAACTGGAGTTTTTCTTAATAAATTGATTGTAATTCTAACAAGGAAGCAACTGCATTTATTGATGTTAAATGCTCCAAAATTTTTAATGTACCATTTTTTTTAATAAAGTACCCATTGAAGTTTTTAATTAGCGTATTCAATTCAGGTATAGGTACATACATTTATCAGTATGGAGATCAGTACATACAACCTTGTTTCAGAGTAATTAATACAGCTGGGGTTTTATCTGATGTGCTAAAATCTGTTTTGCAACCAGTAAGGAAATGCTATTATTAGTGTTTCAGTTGGATGCTGGAAAGGCACACACAGGTAAGGCAAATAAAAATATTCTGAGATTGTAGAACTAAATTACTCATTATTTACAAGCAGTTATTCCAGCCTGCCAAATTGGATATTCCTAGTTTTCTTTTCTACCCTGAGAAATGCTGGTCATACCAGCACCCTGTGAAAGGATTTTCTTTGCTTGTGCTTTTCTACCCCTTTTTAAAGATTTTGCTGCATTTTGATAATTATTAGAGGATTGTGCTGGGTAATTCACTGTGCTGGTACTTCATTTCTGCCCTGTACCTCAGCTGCTAACTGTCTGGGGCTAAATATAAAAGTTAACAGGCATCAGATGCAGTAAAGTTGAAGTGGTGAGCATTCCAGGATTATGTATAGGTAATAGTAAACTGGTTAAAGGATTATCCATCTTGTTAGAGCTGTTTTCCCAAACCAGATGCCTTACAAAGTGCTTTGCCTGAGAGCTGCAGTCCAAACACTTGGAAGATTCCAGGTTGGGAAAGCTGTTTTAAAAATGCCGACCATGATATAAGCATGCTTCCACAGTAATATGTAATCTGAAACTGTCTTTGCCAAACTTCATATAAGAGTGATCAAAAAAGGCTATTAAGAACTGTTGCACATTTTAGCCTTCTTCAGATATGCCTTACCTGGGATTTGTGATTAGCATCAAGGATAAGCTTGCCTATCTGCAGTCTGAGGTAGAAGGAAAAACTGATGGGCAGGAGAAATATTAACTCCTTGCCAACTGGCACATCACACTGCATTTTCTTGACCATCATTTGACCAAGTGAAGCAGGAGCCAGATTCCCACACCATGATTATAAGCTAGGACACATTGATCTGCCTTACATAGAAGTGAAAATGTTCACCACTCTCCCTTCACCTTTGTTGAACCCAGTTTTGCAATTGAAATGACAAATACAATTAAACTTGATCCCAAGGGCAGTTGTTCTGCTTTGTCTACAAAGGTCCCAGACCAGGTTCAATCCTTACTATATTTTGTTTAAAAAAGGATTAGATAGCAGATTATGTGAAATATGTGTGTCAGATACACTGAAGAAGCACTGCCAGTCTGGGTAAACAATTCTGAGCTGCGTGGACAAATAGCATAAATCAGTTCTATTTTTGCCTTTTCATCTTCAGGAAGGATGAATACGTTGCATTGTACTGTACTGTATTGCCTGAACAATCATAGTGCTGCATGAACAATTATATTCAAGTTTGGCCGTGTCTGCACGTTAAGCCACAATGCTAAGTTTGGGCTTTACTTATTATATGAACTCAGACATTGTAGTTTGTTGTGTCTTTTGCCTAAGCACAATGTGTGAACTAAACCACTGATGGTTTACAAACTGCTACTGGATTGGTAGGAAAGGTTCTTGATCAAAACAGAAATCCCAGTTAATCCATGCCATGTGTCAATATTTTGCAGTGAAATAGACGAAGGACAGAGTATCCGGAGTAGATACAACATATTAAAAGTTCACTGAGTTACTTCCAACTCTTTGCGACCCACTGAAATAATGTCATCAGGATTGCCTATCAGTGACTCCTTCCTTCAGAACGAAACTCATACTTCATTAGTGATTGTTTCTAGTTACCTTGTCTTCTGTCTGCCTCTTTTTCAATTGTTTTTAATTTTTCAAGTATCTGGATCTTCTCCAATGACTCTTATCTTTCTATTATGTATCCAAAATATTTAAGCTTTAGCTACATTATCGATGTTTCTTTCATCTTCAGTGAGATTCCTTCCACCTAGCAAAGTGATATCTGAGGTGGTTGATGTTTCTCCCAGCAATATTCTTATTTCTTTTAGTCTAGCATTTCTCATAATACAGTCTGCACATAAGTTAAGTAAGGGGATGGTATACACCCTTGGTGTACTCCATTCCCAATTTTAAAATATTTCATTTCACCGTAGTCTTTTCTAACTGTTGTTTCTTGGTCATCATACAACTTTTTCAGTAGGCAGATGAGGTGGCCCAGTACCCTTGTATTTTTAAGGACTACGCACAGTTTGTTGTGGTCCACACAGTCAAAAGCCTTTACATAATCAGGCCAAACAGATGTCTTGTTGAAATTCTCTTGTGTTTTCCACTTTTCTGTTGGAAATTAGCAATCTGATCTGGGGTGCTCCTGAATGCAGCTTGTACATCTGGCAGTTCTCATTCCATGTATTGTTGAAGTTTGGAATGCAGAGTACCTCCAGAGTACTTCAGTAGCTCTGAGGATACTCAAGTAGAAGATAGCCCAAGCTGTTTATTCTCTTGCATATCTAAGAAATAATAAATTATTATTATTGTTATTGATTATATTTATAGGCCATCTTGAAATAAGGGGTATCTTAGAGGATAAAAAAAACATGTACATGACTATGTGATTAGTAAAATAATTATGATGCAGAATTCAAATAAAGCTGAAAATATGAAAACCAAAGAACAGAGAATAAAATAGAAGAGCCACATATCTTTAATAGGCTCCCATAAAAGATATAGGGCAACATAAAAATACTTGCCAGGTACATTTCAGAAAGTACCAGAGTACCCATAATTGCAGTGCCACTACTAAAAAGGCCTTTGCACTTCTTGCCATCTGCCTCATCACATCTGAAGGGGACTCTGAGAAAAGGTTCTCCAAAAGAAGATACAGGTGGGAAGAGGCGATCCTTTAAGTACTCAACCTGTGATAGCCCCCCAAAAATGGGGGAAAAACCAGCACTTTATGTAATTTTCAAACGCAGTGCTGCATATAGCATATTGGTCCAATCCAAATGGAGTTGGCAAAGCATGGATCAGTGAAGCAGAGTTACCACTACCAAGATAGCTGACGTACAAAGACGGCATTCTGCTTCAGATTGTTTCTATTAATGAGCACTCAGAAATGCCAGTGGCACACACTTTTTGTAAGAATAGCACTCAGCTTCACTGAAGCTTCTGCAGATACTCATAGGTACCACAAATACTTTCACAGTCACAATCCATTCTACACTTCCATTACAATTCAGTACTGTGGTAGCTATGCCAGCCTTAAATATTTTGCTGCTGAAGCCGAGCTCAGATACTACCTCTTTCCTCTGAACACAGATGCTTTTAAGAATCTTGCTATATATTTCTGACTTTTAAAGCTGAAAATACGCTAATAACCTTTTCTATAGCAGGTTGCCATGTGGTCTGTTGCACTTATTTTCTGTCCCATGGATTCCTGTAGAATCTAAGGATTGGAAATTTTTCAGGTATAGCAAAATCTAATAGTTATTATCAGCACCATTTCTGATTATTAGCGCAAATCTATTTACTTTCATGAACTTTGCCTTGCCTGTTCCCAAAACAACAATAAAACATCCCTTGGTGTAATCCCTAATTTTTGAGGACCCAATTGTTCCCCCCCCATACAAGTGGCCATTTTGAAGAACACCTTAACCCCCCCCCCAAAAAGGGGGGAACAATACTGAAAAATAACAGCTGGAAAATGGCAAACCTGTGACAAATTAAATTCATTTTGCTAAAGTATTTTAAATGCTTCAACATGGTAATCCAGACATTATCGTGAAATGAAATTTTTGCCTCTTGAGTTATGAACCTTTGCAAATAAGGTTTTATAATAGGAAAACTGTCAGCGCCTTAATTATAGGATAATAAATAGCAATGCTGTATTAACTTCTGATATTTTTTCAGAAACGTGCCTAGCTATTGTTAGAAACTGATAATCACATGCTACAGAACATCTTGCATTTACAGTACACCCTTTCTACCCGTGGCTCTCAGAGTGTTTCATGGGAAGAAGAGTTGAAGGTACAGCATTGAATGTACCAGTGAGTCACTGAACAAACCAGTTTGGCACTTTAATGTGAGGGGAAAATCAGTTCTAACTCCTACTAGGGAAGTGTTTTTCAAAGGAAACAACTCCTATATCTTTGCTCTGCGTTTGAAAGGCAACCAAAGGTTAACTTAAGAAGGAGTGAAGATAATAGAAGCAGAAATGTCACCCAAAAGCATTTATAATATGGAGGCAGCAGTGGAATTTGAATGGAATTTGAACTTGGACTCTGCTTACGAACCTTTGGCTTGTGACAAGACTGGGAAGAATGAGCAGTTGACCAAGCCAACGATTTGTAAGCAGAGTTGGTGGATGAAAACCAAACTAGATTAAATAGGGCCAGGGTGGTCTGAAATGATATAATAAAGGCAAAAACCATGAGGTGGAAATTTATAGAGTTCTGGTAGTTGAACATTTTACATCTGGTCAAGGCAGCTTTTCTAAAATGTTTTGCTTGTAAGCAAGTCCCACTGAATTTGGAGGACTTCTGAAGAAATGTCTGGTGGCTTAAGATGACAAGTAATAACCAGTTTTGAAGGAGGAGGAGGAGTCAGAAATAAAATGTCCTCTATGAACACTTTAATTACTAAATGTTTACTCTGCCTTTCTTCTGCAGATCTCAGGGTTCCCTGTATTTTCCACCCTGTGAGGTAAGCATGATTGAGACTCTCCAGCATTTTTCCTGATGTTATTTGTACCCAAAGATGCCACTCCCCCACCCCAAGATTTCTTTCATGGTGTGTGCTGAAGTTGCTTTCGCTTACAGAGGACAGCATGTGCCAATTTAACATGGGAATAATTGCAGAACTGATTCTGCCATATTTTTCTCCCCATTGACATGGGGCAGCAGCACTTCCAACAGAAAAATGTAGTGATTTTGCCTGGTGGTCATGGTTTTTTGTGTGGAGTGCTTGGATTTTATTTTTGGGTCCTAATTTTCAAAACAACTCTGCAGCTGCGAATAATCACATGACCTTTTCATTAAAAACCTGCATTCCTGTACAGATGTGCAAACTTTAAAAAAATGTTTACAACATCAGGATCTGAAATAGCCTGTGTGATTTCCCTCTTGTCCTGCAATTGCAGCATTACGGTTTTACTGTGGGGAATGTGTACTTGCTAAAACTCTCTCTCTCTCTCTCTCTCTCTCTGCAATTATGTCTAAAGCTTTACAAATGGAAGCCAAAGGAATGCTTGAGCATTTGAAAGAGGGGTTCTTTCCACCGCTTTGTTTCTGTTTCTGGAGAATCTTTGCTGTCTCCGCTGATGGGAGAGTTGTATCTTCCACTTGAAGGAAATGAGCCAAGTTTATGATAAATAAGATGAGAGTTGCAGGGGAAGAACAGCTAAGAGAATTGTACTATGACCTGGAAAACTGAGACACAAGTGTCCAAACAAATAAACTCCCTACTTGGGTGACATTTTTATTAAGTTCAATTGAAATAATACCACATGCATTTGGCATGAAAAAGTCATCATGGCCTTTGTTTAAATGTACAGCTTGTGTAGAAATGTGTTTCTGAATGAACCAATACTGAAATACAGGGCACTGGGAACAAGTTAAGCTGAAGTAGTCATACAGTAGATAAGGTATATTGTTGAGGGAGAGGAAACTTACACATATTTTCCTTAAAGCTCTACATGGAAATCCATCAAGGAGTATTACCACTGATGCAATTTGCTCAATACAGGGTATTTTCACTTGAAAGAGGTCCATCAAGCAGGGGTAAAGGTGGCCAAAGAAGGATTGTACCAAATCCTTTCTATTTGCCACATACAGTGGCTTTCACTCAGAATGTAGTTTTCATTATAGCTTTTCTGTTCTTAGCTCCATATATTCCACCAATCTCACTAAAAGTTCTCAGAATAATATTCTCTCTTAAATTTCCAAATATTGGAAGGTAGATCACAGAGAAAAGTGGAGGCCTTAACCTCAGGAAATTCCTTTGAAATGTTGAATTATTGGGCCAGTACAATGGAAGTAGAAGACAAGACATGCCTTGTTGTTCTTCTTTGAGATCCTTTCTACCATCAGCACTTTAATGGATTGTTATATTTCAATGTTGTGCTTCCTCTAAGAAATTAGAGCAATGAAAATGGAGGATGTGTGTGTCTGGGCTGCAGAAGATATATACACATTGAGTTCAAATGGTACACTAACTCACAAGTTAGCAAAGAGATTTGCCAGTTTTGCTTATGTACTTAGATCTTTTTGAGAGTGAGTTTGGTATAGTGGTTAAAGCATCAGGCTAGAAACTGGGAGACTGTGAGTTCTAAGCCCTGCCTTGGGTACAAAGCCAGCTGGGTGAACAAGTAAGCTATGCAAGAGATAAATAGAAAAGAATATACCCAGGAGCAATTGGGGCTCCCTCATTCTGCTAACCTGGCCATCCTACCAACTCAACCATGGGCTAAGGAGGCAGCAAAGTCCAGGACCAGGTTGGAGCAGAGATTTCATCTGCCAGGATATTTGCTGAGCAAAGTCAGGTAGCCGCAGCCTGCCAACCTCTTGTGTGTAAGGCTCTTGAGCAAACTGAGTTCCTGCTCTGTTCTTTGACATGATTTTTATACCCTGCAAAGATCTGCAGAGCTCCAGTAGAACAGCAGGAAAACGTGCTGTAACAACTTGCTAATTTGACAGTATTGTACTATCTATGCCATGGTGGGAAGATCTTTGTGTAAGGATTGCCTACCTTAATAGACTCAGACTCACAAGCAGGAACTTAATGATATCTGATTTATTAAAGAATAGTATGCAAATACAGAGAAAGCTGAGAATGAGCAAAAGCGCGCCAAATACAAACTAAAAACCCTTGGCGATGTCATGAGTAAGGATGGTGAGCAGGGGGCTCCTTTCCAGACTGTTAAGCACATGCGTAGCACTGAGGAATTGGTGAGCCTTTCCAAGAGGCACAGATTGGGACCGCCTTAACCTGCGAGGTTTATATGGCTGGGTTTTCCCACGTTTGTTCAGTTTGTTAGGATTACTGTTATGTATTAGCAATAAAACATTAGAGACCAGTTCCCTGTCTCAGAGTGTTTCCTGGGAGTCAGGACAGGCTCAAACGTAATCCCTCCCCTTGCCCTGCCGTTGCAAACTCCCCCCCCCCCCCCGCAGGTGCTGGTAACCATTTCTGCTGATGTCCTGGGAAAGGAACCTTGAACACACGAGATAACCCAAACACATTCCAATCCAGCTGCTAACATATAACAATCCCACGAGATGGAATCCTCATCCCCTCCCAGATGAAACACACATCAGCCAAATGACATGCAAAATGGTACAATGTAACGGTAACATTGGAATGGTGAACATGACATACCGCCCCCCCAAAAACACTAAGGAGCAGGTTTCAGAGGATAAGCCAGATGAAAGCGTCGAACTAAAACAAGAGATTGAACATCACGGGCAGACACCCACTCAGGGTGGGGAAAGTGTTTCCACCGAATGAGGTACTGCAGGGTGCCATGAAGTCTGCGAGAATCAAGGACCTCCTTCACCTCAAAATGTTGCTGTCTGTCAATCATGATTGGAGCAGGAGGTGGGGGTTGTGGATGCCAATGATTGGAGTGGTTGACAGGTTTGAGCAAGCTACAATGAAAAACAGGATGTAAACATTTCAGATTGTGTGGCAAATCCAATTTAAATGTGACAGGGTTCTCAATTCCCACAATGGGAAAAGGACCAACAAACTTAGGAGCCAACTTCTTCGAGGGCTGAGGGGACTTAATGAACTTGGTGGAAAGGTAGACCTTATCACCAACTTTAAAATCAGGTTGAAGGGCTCGTCGCTTCTCAGCGTGCAGTTTATAGGCAGATTGGGCATCAGCCAACGCCTGCTGAATCACTGGCCACGAATCAGCCAGTTGAGCAGCCCAATCAGAAGCAGAACAGGGCTGCGCGGGGGGTTGAGGCAACTCAGGAATGGGAACAAAATCCCGGCCAAAAACAATATGGAAAGGGGTGTGCCCTGTGCTCTGATGGACAGCGTTGTTATAAGCCACCTCAGCAAAAGGTAGCAGATCAACCCAATTATCCTGCTGATAGTTGACAAATGCCCTCAAAAATTGCTCCAGGGTTGAATTAAGAACCTCCGTAGATCCGTCAGTCTCTGGATGCGACGCAGTGGACAACGCCTGCTTGGTGCCCACCAGCTTCAAAAATGCCTTCCAAAATTGGGAAGTGAACTGTGTCCCGCGGTCCGTGATCAAGCGGGAGGGGCTACCGTGAATCCGGTAGATGTGGATTAGAAAAAGGCAGGCCAATTGCTGAGCAGACGGAATAGAAGCACATGGAATGAAATGGGCCTGCTTGGAAAAGTAGTCCTTTACCACCCAAATCACAGTCTTTCTCTGACTAAGAGGCAAATCCACAATGAAGTCCATAGAGACCTCTTCCCAGGGATGGGAGGAGCTGGCCACCGGCTGCAGCAGCCCTTGCGGTTTACCCCCCTTCCGTTTTGACATGGCACAGACAGGATAAGAAGCAACATAACTTTTTATATCACGTCTCAATGTGGGCCACCAAAATTGGCGGTGTACCAGATGCAAGGTTTTGACAAACCCAAAATGACCAGCCAGTTTATCATCATGAGACCTAATCAAAATTTCCCTTCGCAAACTGTCAGGGACATAGAGGTGGTTTTGTTTCCAAGCTAAGCCTCTGTCAAATGTAACATTGTCTCTATTTGCTTGCAACCAAGTATCAGATTTCACCTCTAGCAGAAACTGTTGTTGCAATTGCAAGGGAATTGGCGTCCTTCCCCCAGCCAGTGAAACTGAAGCTGGGGGCAGCTGCGCACGAGTTTGACTGTGCGTGACAGCTTGCAAACCCAATTGGGGTTCTGTCCACCCTGTACCCACAATGTCAGGTGCCTGGACTGAATCTTGGGGCAGGCGGGAAAGCACATCAGCTAGGAAGTTTTTCTTGCCCGGAATGAATTTCAACTTAAAGTCAAAGCGACTGAAAAATTGAGCCCAGCAGATCTGCTTAGGACTGAGCTTACGGGGCGTGCTGAGCGCTTCCAAATTTTTATGGTCAGTCCAAACCTCAAAAGGACATTTAGCCCCCTCTAAGAGGTGGCGCCATGCCTCCAAAGCAGCCTTGACTGCAAAAGCTTCTTTCTCCCAAACATGCCACCGCCTTTCTGTCTCGGAAAATTTCCGGGACAGATACGCACACGGCTTCAGGCGGTTGTCAGCATCCGCTTGCAGTAAGAGTGCTCCAATTGAGAAATCGGAAGCATCCACTTGAACCACAAAGGGTTTAGTGGGATCAGGGTGCTGAAGAATGGGTTCAGCAGTGAACAGGCTTTTGAGTTTGTCGAAAGCCAACTGGCAGTCAGGTGTCCAATTGAGCAATGCCCCCGGGTTCTTTACCTTACGTGTGTCCCCCAACCCCTTTGTATGTAACAAGTCAGTGAGAGGCAACGCAATTTCTGCGAACCCCTGGATGAATTGGCGGTAATAGTTGGAAAATCCCAGAAAACTTTGGAGCTGCCTGCAGGTGCGCGGGCGCTCCCACCCCAAAATGGCTTGAATCTTCACAGGATCCATCTCAATGCCCTTGTCAGAGATCCTGTACCCCAGGTAGTCAAGCTGAGTCTGATGAAATGCACACCTAGAAAGCTTAGCATAGAGCTCAGCCTTTCGCAATTTGCTAAGCACCTGTTTCACCAAGTGCTCATGTTCCTCTTCCGTTTCAGTATAAATCAAAACATCATCCAAATAGACCAGTACACCCTTGGACAAATGTTCATGTAACACTTCATTGATCAATTGCACGAACACCCCTGGTGCCCCCACCAACCCAAAAGGCAAAACTTTATACTGAAAAGAACCCAGTGGACAATTGAAAGCAGTCTTCCATTCATCCCCCTCCCGTATGCAGATGCGGAAATAGGCTTCCCACAAATCCAGCTTAGAGAAGATTTTCCCCTTAGCCAGATGTGCTAACATGTCTTTTATTAATGGCAGAGGATATTTGTTCAATATCGAGATCGCATTTAATCCACGGTAATCTTTACAAAGTCTCAATGTTCCATCCTTCTTCGCTTGAAACAAGACGGGGGCGCCCACTGGCAAATTTGCTGGTTCAATAAAACCCCTGGCCAAGTTTTTGTCCACAAACTCCCTCAACGCCGCCAGTTCCTTTTGAGTCATGGCATAAATCTTTGGTTTGGGCAGTTGAGCGTTGGGGACCAACTCTATCGCACAGTCAGTTTTTCGATGGGGTGGGAGTTGGTCCGCTTCTTTCTCACCAAACACATCCGCAAAGCCCTGGTATTGCTCCGGCAAGCCCTCCAGTGGGGTGACAGTGAAATGCGGGGTTGCTGCCGCCGCCCTCCCCACTGCAGCCTCCGGAGCATCGTCCTCCCCAGGGGCTTGATAGAAACCATCCCCAAAAGTCAAAGTCCTGTGTACCCAATTTATATAGGTGTTTTGCTGGACCAACCAAGGAATCCCCAGAATGACTAAAGGATGCCCCACAGGTGCCACCACAAACGGCAGCCCCTCACGGTGGCTGCCCATTTGCAACACCACCATGCCCGTGTAGTGGGTGACCGGTTTCCCCCCCACCGTAGAACCATCCAGCTGGGTGAAAATCATGGGACGTTGCAGTGGAAAGCTGGGCAACTCCAAAGCAGCCACCACGTCAGGGTGCATCAAGCAACGCGAACACCCCGAATCAATCAATGCCCAAACTTCAACGGTTCTTGTGCGGGAGCCTAACTTCACTTTCACGTTCAGTGTGGGATAGTTGGCACTCATCGAAACATGTTTGTGCCCATCCTCCCCACAGGTGCTCCTTAGAGCAGGTGGCTGGCATTTCCCGCCGGCTGGTGTAGCTCAGGCTCCCCCTCGCCCCCGAAGTAAGGAACCTCCTCCACTTCAGTTTCAGCCATGGCTGCCTTCATTTTCCTGGGTAGGGAGGGCGATTTCCCCGTCGGCTTTCCCGAACGATCATCGGTCTTGCCCTTTGGGCACACCACCACTTGGTGACCTTCCTTTCCACATCGGAAGCACTGCCCTTTCGCATAGCGGCACTCCCTCTCCTTCTCCCAGGCACGTTGACCAGACTTTCCAGTAGGCGCCGCAGGGCAGGAACCCTTGCTGAGCCCGGAATATCTCATCCCCTTCCTGTGAGCGAAGGTTTCATGGGCATGCTCAGCCTTCCCTGCCAACTGTATCCATTTATAGAGGGTATCTGGGTTGTCCCTACTGAGCGACCACCTCAGGACCTCCATGTTCAGACCGTCCTTAAAAAGTTCTATTAAGGTAGATTGGGACCAATCCTCAACCTTCCCAGCCAGAGCCTTAAATTCCAAAGCATAGTCTGCCACCGATCGTGGCCCCTGGCTAAGCTCCCTCAGCGCCCGTTTTGCCCTTTCTTTAGCTAATGGGTCTTCAAAGTGTAGCTTCAACGCCCACACAAATTCTTCGGACTCCTCCAGCTCAGGGGCATCCGTTTGACATAACTGCACATACCAATCGGCAGCCCGCCCCTTGAGCTTAGTGGCAATGGCATTAATCTTGGCTCTTTCTGAACGAAAATATGGTTCCCATTCATCCATATAACTCCTTGCATTAGTAAGGAAGAACGATAGCTTAGTTGGATCTCCATCAAATTTGACTGTAAAGTCCTTAACCCCCACTCCAGGCAGTTCCTTTGCCACAGCTGGGCGATCTGACTTTCTTTTTGCTCCCAGGGATCTCCACTCTCGAGGGGGGGACCTTGAAATTCTCACTCTTGGCGCCCTTGCCTCCTCTCTGTGCCAGGTCCTACTCCTTTCCTCCGAAGAAAGTGGGGGCGAAGGAGACGAATGCCTATTACTAGACTCCTCTCTCCTCCTCTCCCAGGGACCCCAGTCCCTTGACATTTTCTGAAACAGAAATTCTAGTGACTCCAATTTGGCCTCCACCAGTCTTATACGGTCAGGGATTTGGGAATCCTCCTTTCCCTCCTGCCTCACCACAGTTGGGGAACTCGGGTACCGCTGTTTCCAAGACGTTTTGGATGTCCCTGGTAAGGGTCCCTGTGATTCATCCCAGGTGACCAGTTCGCCTGGCAACTTGCCGGTCGGTTCAGGGGCTCTTTTACCTCCAGCCTCCTTTTCTCCCAGGCTGGAGCTTGACACCTCCCGAATTTCTGAGAGCTCCCGAGTAGGGACCCTCTCTGTTCTTCTCACCGTGGAGTCAGGTTCCCCCTCACTCGATTCCTCGCTTTCCATGGTTTGGGGATTTGGTTTGCTCATCGCTAGCACTTCTCCCTCACAAATAAATCTGGAAAGGGGCTAACGGAAATTTTTTTAAGATTCTCAGCTTTATGTAAGGATTGCCTACCTTAATAGACTCAGACTCACAAGCAGGAACTTAATGATATCTGATTTATTAAAGAATAGTATGCAAATACAGAGAAAGCTGAGAATGAGCAAAAGCACGCCAAATACAAACTAAAAACCCTCGGCTCAAATGTAATCCCTCCCCTCGCCCTGCCGTTGCAAACTCCGCCCCCCCCAGGTGCTGGTAACCGTTTCTGCTGATGTCCTGGGAAAGGAACCTTGAACACAGGAGATAACCCAAACACATTCCAATCCAGCTGCTAACATATAACAATCCCACGAGATGGAATCCTCATCCCCTCCCAGACGAAACACACATCAGCCAAATGACATGCAAAACGGTACGATGTAACGGTAACATTGGAATGGTGAACATGACACTTTGCTTACTGGGTTTTTGCTGCTGCTCTTAAATACTGGAGGTTGGAGGAACATGCTAACTGAAGCTTCCAAACTCAAGAGTAGGCTTCCTGAAGAAGACCAATCAGTCAGACATCTTGCATCTCCAGGGAACTAGCTTCCATCCCCACATATAAAGGAACTGAAGGAGGTGAATTCTATGATTGCCTGATAATGTGGGATAAAGACTTGTTCTTTCACTCTTTATGTAAAATATTCCTGCAAACAAATGCAAGAAGACAATGGAGAAAAACTCAAGCTCTATTACGCTAGTCTGTTTGCATGCTGCTTTAAAAAAGAAAGCGTGGGATATTTTAAAAAAAAATTCTCACACTTGCTCCACTACTATCACCTGTGGTCTATATTCTAAGAAGGCAAGTGCGTAACAAGCCTTCCAAAATATATGAAGCCTTTATTACAATTCAGTGGGCAAACCAAGAGCAGAAGGATTTATGTAAGATGGGGGGAGGCAGTAGGGAGGGTGGGAAAAATCAGTGCACTGAGCTTGTTTCTAATTAGAGTCCTGTCTCAGTCTAGGATTGTAACTTTCTGAAGAGAATGTGCAGGCTCAACTGTTCTACTGCAAAGGTGAAATACTTTCTTCTAGCTTAGTCACATGACTAATTCGTGGAGCTTTTGAGTTTGCCTCTTGGAAAAATGAAATAGGGAAGTCTGAAGAGATCAGACCACTGTCTCCAGAACCTCCTATCTCATTGCTCTGGAGCTATGAAGCACTAGATGCAGTGAGACTGGGCAGAAGGTGGGAAGAGGGAATATGAAAGTGGTGGATGGTGGAGACAGAAGTAGATGGGCCAGAAGTCAATGCTTGGGTCATGGAACTATACAGTTCTACTCTTTGTAGGTGTCCATAAACACACCTCTGGTGGTTATTTTAAATAAAACTTCTCTCTCTTGCAAAAAATGGTCTGAACTTGCAAATAAATCTGATTCACCTTAGATCAACCAAAACAACTGCAGCTACATTCCTGTAGTCACGATGGTGCTGTGGATTTCAGTGGCTGCAAAATGTGACATTTGATATGCTCTGATTTAATAAACAAAAATTTTAGCCCACTCTTTTTCCAAGAGCTTAGGGCATGTCATAGCACTATGCCCAGGGCTGAAGAAAAATCACCCAATAAGCTTCCATGGCTGAAAGTGGTCTTGGACCTGGGTCTCCCACATTGTAATCCCATAGTTTAACTGGTACACCACAGTTTTGTTCACTTGCTTGAAATGTAGCCTTTCTCTAATCTGGTCTACCAAATGAGTGGACTTTGGCTCCCAGAATGCCGCAGACAGCATGAATGTTGAGAATTCTGGATATTGAAATCCACAACCCTGGAGCATGATCAAGAATGTAAAAGCAGTTGTAAAGCCTGGAGTGGTGGTAAAAGTTGTGTGCTTCACAAGGTCTTAATGGCTAGAGGGTCTATTTCCCATCCTGTGGACTTCAAAATGTGGGTTGTTCACAGAGCATTCTCCTATGAATCAACAGCCCCACTGCAAAGCCACATTATGATCAGTGCCATTGGGTCCTCAGAGCTTTCCCCAATGAGGTAACTAGGAGGCATGTTTCAACAAAGTGAGAAGAGCTGATGATCAAATCAAGGGACAAGCAAATGAAGCATGCAAAGGGCTTGACCTTTATGGAGATTTACACAAACTGGCCTGTCTGTAAGCAATGGTAATTAGTCCTTTCAAACTCTGAACCATGATTAAAATCACTATTTTGCCAGCAAAGTTAGGAAAGCAGATTAAAAACTGGACTGCCTGCTGGTTTGCTTGCTTTCAACAGGAATAAGATAGATAGATAGATAGATAGATAGATAGATAGACAGACAGACAGACAGACAGACAGACAGACAGACAGACAGACAGACAGCATTTAATCAACTTGAACTGCATTCCTGAGATCTTCCTCAAATGGCTTCCCATCCATTGTACAAAAGCCCATCCCCCCCGTTGTCAGCAACATTAAAAGGGCCAGATATACTCTTTCCCTCCTGCAGCCAAGGAATTATTGCTACAAACTTCTTTTAACTCTAATAGCAGGTTACATGCTAAATGAGTATGGATGGTCAACTAGCCAATTATGGTGTAGCTATCCATTGTTTACCGAGAGGTGTAAAATGTGTTTTTAGAATACAAAGGATCAGACTGTCTTAGCTACAATTTGAGCTTCATTCCATTATGCTTCCCCAAGCGAGGCCCAGATGCTGTTGGACATAGGTGGAGGTGCCCAGCGCTACATGCTGTTCGCCTCTGTTGGTTTGCATTTGCTTTATTTCAAATGTGGCCTCCTGTTTACTTTTTGAAATTTACATGAATGTCAGCATTGTATAATTTCTATGTTAACAAAGCAGTGAGCAAAATCCATTGTATGTTTATAAAATATTATTGTTTAATTTGCGTAGTTTAGGAATTCCAAATGTTGAGAATAGCAAGGAGGCCAAATACCATCTGTTTATAAGCTACGATGCACCGTCATATGTGTACTTAAAAAGAGAGAATCAGAAAAAGAGGAGGAGGAAAGAGCTTTCCCCGTGGTCTATCCATTGTACTGTCTACTTGGAATTCAGGGAGTCTTTTGAATTGCTGTTAGGCAACGTTAATACTACAATTAGTTAAGTAAAATAATACATTCACTGTAGCTCCTGATTACTAAAAATTTCCTTGTAGTGTTGCATGACTGACTCTCTCTTACTTGTTTCAGTCTACATTTTGCTGTCTGATACAGAGAAATTTGGAACTCTTTGCTATTCTCTGGATATGAAAATAGCAGCAGCCATGCAATCCCTTGGCTCTGTGACATAGGTCATGCAGAGCAGTGATTAGCGATTGCACTTTTTTTTATCATCCCTGCATTATCTTCACTTATGCCCTGCCTTTCTCTTCCAAGATGCTCAGATTAGCTGGCAGCCTACTATTCAAAGCATTTCTAGGGCCAAAGTAAATTCAGCAGTGGGTGAACATCCTGTACCCAAACTGTAGGGTAGTCCAGTGAAAATAACCTTCATTAGAGATCACGACTGACTGACTGATTTAGGAGGAGATTTTTATTGTTTAATTTTTAATTGCTACTACCAGGTATGCCTTTCAGCAATATCCCTTCATCCACTCATCTTAATCAGGTCTCCTCTGGCAAATACTTAGAATCGCTTGTCCTATGTATCAGCCACACCTGATGAACTCTGTGGATCATACCATGAAAATAGGAATGTTGGATATAATCGTCAGTTGCTTCTTTACTGCCATACCTTCCTCTGTAGCTTCAGCAATCTTTCTGTATAGCACTGATCTTAAATATCACACACTTCACAACAAGTGAAGCTGCTGATCTGTCCCTGTACTCCCCCCTTGATTCCTAACCCATGATTCTCTGTGAAAGATAACTTGATCTTGTTCAGGAGCTACAGTTTTGCTCTAAAAGGTAACTACATGACCGGGCTGTTGAAAGTTCTATTGTTGGCTACTGTTTCTGTATCACACAAGAATCTGATGTTTTGTTTTTGCAAGACATAATGAAACATTATGTGCACGTTAGCCTAGTCAAAATCTGCCAGGGTCTGAATTTAAGCAATGGGTATAGCTAGAGCAATCTCGATAAAATAGTTAAGAGCAGAGACATCACACTGACAACAAAGGCCCGCATAGTTAAAGCAATGGTGTTCCCTGTAGTAACATATGGCTGCGAGAGCTGGACCATAAGGAAGGCTGAGCGAAGGAAGATCGATGCTTTTGAACTGTGGTGTTGGAGGAAAATTCTGAGAGTGCCTTGGACTGCAAGAAGATCAAACCAGTCCATCCTCCAGGAAATAAAGCCAGACTGCTCACTTGAGGGAATGATATTAAAGGCAAAACTGAAATACTTTGGCCACATCATGAGAAGACAGGACACCCTGGAGAAGATGCTGATGCTAGGGAGAGTGGAAGGCAAAAGGAAGAGGGGCCGACCAAGGGCAAGATGGATGGATGATATTCTAGAGGTGACGGACTCGTCCCTGGGGGAGCTGGGGATGTTGACGACCGACAGGAAGCTCTGGCGTGGGCTGGTCCATGAAGTCACGAAGAGTCGGAAGCGACTAAACGAATAAACAACAACAATAGCTAGAGCAAAGTGTGGGTGTATGCAGAACTAAAGATGATGGAACTACCAATCATTATCCTTAGTTTGGATGAAAGCGAATGACACTGAATGTTAATGTGTTTAGAAACACACTGCATGGGTCTAAACGTGAGTTTGGGATGCCATCCCAAAAACAACCCTGTGAGGCTGTTGTGGGGAAAAAAATGCCATTACCACATAGTGGCTGCATTATGTGTAATATTCTCCCACTTATGGTCTTATTTTTATTGATGTTTATTGTTTTAATTGGTTTTGCAGTAGGTTTTAATAGTAGGTTTTATTGTACACCATCCAGAGTCACTTCATGTAAGATGGACGGCCATATATATTTGACAAATAAATGAATAAATGGTTGAGTGAGGACTTCACCGTGGGCCTCCTGGTCCAAGTCCAGCCCCTTAATTACTTCACTCTAGTAGCTTCCTACATCATTCCATCTAGAAGCACTGGATTTAGTATAATCTGCCTACCTTCTGTATCCCCAACATCTATAGTAGGAACCAATGTTATGATACTTGTAGCTGTGACTCATTTTCTGAATCTGAAGCTGCAGTTATTGAATTCTGTGGGGCATTTTGTGGATCTGGACTTGCCTTGTGGCAGATGACAGAATAAAAAAGAAGCAGTTTTTTTGTAAGAGTGAATAAGAACAGGCTTCTGACAGTTGTAGAATATGCTCCAAGCTTAATGACAATCATTTGAGAGTGTATTCAGTCATCTGTAAAGGGTGTATTCACCCCTTACTTATTTACTCCAGATTGATCCTATTGATCCTTTTTTTTCTTTTTTTTGTGGGGGGGGGGATTGAAGAACTCCACAAACCATAGTGAAGAAAAAAGAACTTCTGCTACATAAAAAAAAAGTGCCAGAAGTCCTTCTTCTGGAACTTGGATGGCACTCTTAAAAATGCTGCTCTGTTGAATTGTATGCACATCTCTCCTGAAAGCAAAACATGCTTGCTTAACTCAGGGATATGTCCTTTGTCATTAAGTCACTAAGAAGATTTGCCTTCAAAGCCCATGTTAATTAGCTGCCCTGTCAAGTCCTGTGGATGCCTTTCCACCTTTGAAAAAAAGAGATTCCCTGAAAAATGGGCTTAAACTTCCTAGCAAGGCCTGGGACAGTGAATATCCAGATTAGTGGCAGTCTTTGTTGTGCTTAGAGAGCAGCAATCCAGATGCAGTTTATCCTTCTATTGCTAATGATGCTTGGAGTGATTGAGGTGGTTTGTTGAGTTCACATATGGGGTCCCTTCCCTAAGGAAAAGGAATAATAGCTGCTGCTCAGGTGGTACATGGGAAAACAGGAGCAGATCTGCTGTTGTGTTCCCACCCTGCACCAGGTGGGAACACAACAGCAGATCTGCTCCTATTCTACAAGCTGTAGTGGCTTATAGGCTGCACAGTTTCAAGGTACAATCAGAAGCAGACTTCCATACCTTTCTCTACTGCAGAAAACATAGATATACACGTGGAAAATCATAGCATTCTAGCCCTGATAGAATGGACATCTGCAGATTCAATAGTCAAAATAATTTATCGCAAAGCTTTCAATGTATTATTTAGTTGCTCAATGCCAAGCATTGCACTGTATATGGCATCAAGTCAGTGTTGACTCTTAGCAACCACACAGATAGATTTTCTCCATGACGATCCATCCCTAACATCCTTCAAGGCTTCCAATGGTGCACTCATCACTACTATAACTGAGTCCATCCACCTTGCTGCTGGTCATCTCCTCCTCTTTCCATCCACCTTTCTCAGCATTAGAGCCTTCTCTAGAGAGCCAAGTCTTGGCATAATGTGTCCAAAGTACGATAATTGGAGCCTGGTCATTTGTGCCTCTGGTGAGCTCTCTGGGTTGTTTTGTTTGATTACCCATTTGTTTGTTTTCTTAGCTGTCCATAGTATTCTCAGATGAATCCTCCAACACCGAAGTTCAAAAGTGTCAATATTCTTTCTATCCTGTTTCTTCAAAAGTCCAACTTTCACTTCCCTTGAGTGTCACAGGAACACTCAAGTTACTTGCACTATTCTGGCCTTTGCAGGTAGAGTTGCATCATGGCATCTGGATATCTTTTCCAAGGCCTTCATGGCTCCACTACCAAGTGCTAATTTGCAGATGCCATTGTAATACAGCTTCACGTCTCTTCTAACAGCTCTCTGAATCTCTTTATTAAGTTCCTTCCTGAGATGAGAGAGAGAGAGACAGATTGAGATAGATAGATAGGTAGGTAGGTAGGTAGGTAGGTAGATAGGTAGGTAGGTAGGTAGATAGATAGGTAGGTAGGTAGATAGGTAGGTAGGTAGGTAGGTAGGTAGGTAGATAGGTAGGTAGGTAGGTAGGTAGGTAGATAGATAGATAGATATAGGTAGGTAGGTAGGTAGGTAGGTAGGTAGATAGATAGGTAGGTAGGTAGGTAGATAGGTAGGTAGGTAGGTAGGTAGGTAGATAGATAGATATAGGTAGGTAGGTAGGTAGGTAGGTAGATAGGTAGGTAGGTAGGTAGATAGGTAGGTAGAGATAGATAGATAGATAGATAGATAGATAGATAGATATTCTTTCTTGGCTTTGGTTTCTCTTCTGACATCCAGCTTGCTTTCTTCTTTTTCTTCATCTTTGGCAGTCTCTTTTCACATTCATTCTTAATCTTCTTTAAGTTTGTTCCACAGTTCCTCTAATTCTCTACCAATGAGGTCCAGGACTTCAAAGTGGTTCCTGACGTTGTCTTTGAAAATGGTGGGCATATATTCATGATCATATTGTGGAAACTGGTTGGCTTTCCTCCTCCTCCTCCTCCTCCTCCTCCTCTTCCTCTTGGAACCTGCACATGAGCAGTTTGCGATCTCGTCAACAATCAGCACCTGGCCAAGTCTTTGATGCTATAATTGAGTTCTTCCACCTTCTTTTAGCAACAATTTAGCCATGTTGGTTTCTATGTACTCCATCTGGTGATGTCCATATATACAGGTATTGTTTTGGTTGTTTGAAGACAGTTTTAGTTATGAAGAAATCATTGGAGTGGCAGAAATTGATAAACTGTTCTTCATTTTGGTTTCCTAAGCCATATAATCCACCTACATTTTTCTCCTTAATATTTCCAACTTTGGCAATCCAGTCTCCAAACACAAGCAGCACATCTTGCTTCTGCATCAGTAGTTGGAGCATAAACTTGGATGATCATCATACTGTATTAAACAAGTCTACGAAGACTAAATGATATTAGTCTACAAAGGCTAATTAATAGTATTTGGCCATTTATTGCATTGTAGCCAAGTACTGTTGTTGCTATAATCTTCATAATTATAAAAGCAATGCCGTTCCTTTGTTTTCATGTCCTGACTAGTAAACAGTGTGATCTTCTGACTGAAAATGTCCATCTCAGTTTGCTGATGCCTAAGATGTCAGTCTGTTCTCATTTCATTTCATTTTTCACTGTGCTGAGTTTTCCTGTATTCATACTTCTTACATTCCACATTTGCAGCTTTGGATGTCCCTTTCCTGTATTGCAACATCAGCAACTAAATGTCCCGAAGGCCTTAATCTAGCCATGTCATAAACACCATTAGATCCTCAGCTCTTCTGCAGTAGCACACTAAGTGCCATCCAACCTGAGGGGCCCATCATCTGGCACTATTATCATCAATCATTTTATATTTGCTATCCATGTAGTTTTCTTGGTAAAATTACAGATATGGTTTACCATTACCTTCTCCCATGCAGTATTAATTGATGCCCTTCTCATTGTCACTAAAGTGATCATCTGCCTCCAGCATCTCCCTATATCTCTGCTACCCAATATGGGTGTCTACTTGGGCAGTTGGGAAGACCTACTCTAGCTGGGCAGTTGGGAAGACCTTCACACCTTGGCTGACCCTGCTGGGAATATATACTTCTGCATTCCCTCCCAGCATTCTTTGCTCATCCCTCCCAGGAACAACCACTCCCCAATCACAACTTTGGGGGAGGGGACTTTCCCAGTTTGAATGTTGTTTTTGCTGAGATGTATATCGTAGCAGTCCATGCGGTTAACTGAACCGCTGGTTCACAAATCTAGGAGTATTCCCAAGGTATATACCTGCTTCATCAGGAGGAATGCAGCCCAACCAGGGCAGGTTGTTTTTCCAATTATATGACATCGAAACCAAAGAGCTGCAGAACATCCATTTGTTGAGAATCATGCTCAGTTTATTGCTCTACTATAGCTCAGAGCAGCTATACCAGCAGCTATACCACTCTGCCTAAATTCTGGGGACAAGAAAAATAGGTACCTGCTGATGCTACCAGTTTTGAAACCCCAGATAATCTTCTCCACTGATTCATATAAACATTAAATATGAAAGACAGTACCCTCAATTCAACAGCCATGGAGCCAAGCAAAAGTCTTTCCGTGCCAACCGTCAGAAACAGCCTTACAGTAGGAACAGAAGTGCTTGTAACTTCCACTTCACAAAGTTAATTAAGCAAGATACCATGGCTAATGTCATCAAAAGCCACTGAGGGATGAGAGGAACAATTTCTTACTCTCCCTGTTTCTCTCTTAAAGAATGTCATCTAGCAGAATTGCCGGTGCTGTTTTGGTCTGAAAATGATCAGCCACCACTTTTACAAACACTTTGTCCTCAAATGAAGTATTAGTAACTGAAAAGTAGTTGAAATGGTCTTCTGAGCCTACAGAGGTGGGGGAAGGGGTGACTTCTCTGCTTAACCAAGAGTCAAGCCTTCCCATAGTAAGGTAGACTGATTCAAGAGTCCTGTCCACCTGATAGTAACTGAAATAATCCTAAGAAACCTGACTTGGCATGCTCGGGACACCTCCCTGATATTGTCACAGTTGTTTCACCCAGGTCCATGCTGCTATGAATGACTTTTTTCCTAAGCAAATTTGTCACAGCTAGTAACTCAGAGTTCTCTTTCCAACTGAACAAGACAGAACTAACAAGAAAGCATTGAGGTTCCAGTGGAAGAAGTAAAATAAGGTATGACAGGGGTAGGGAGGCCTCCCAGTTGCCACAAGTTAAATCTCTTACGTGCTGTTCCTTATAATTGGTCGAATCTGTATTGAGATTCATACTATTTGCACTCTAATCACCATCCCAGATTGTTTCACAGCCTTTAGATCTGGAAACCAAGAATATCACAAGCTCTGCGGTGTTGTCTCTTTCCATGTCAGCATTCTATAGTGAGACTAAGGCCTCAGTAGAATCTCCATCTCTGTCATCTGGAAAATAATCCATGATATTCTGGCCAATAACAGCATTTAGGATGATTAATGATGCAGTGCTAAAACCACAACCAAGTTCTGTTCAGCCTGTGGAGTCAAGGTCTTAATATAAAGCAGCTTGAAGTTATCATGGGTAACTTCTGTATGGCTTTGCTGGCAGGAACTAATGGAACTTATAGTCCAACACATCTGGAGGGCACCAGTTTGAGGAAAACATATTTTAGTGTCTTTCTCCTTTTTTGAGATGTGCTTAGATTTTTTTTTTTTTCCTCCTTGGGAGTTTATACTATGACAATTCCTTTTCTCAAGATGCCTGAACCAGATGGGTGGGGTGAAAGTGAAGCGAGAGAGGCCAGAGAAAGAAGAAAGGGGAAATCTGAGAAGAACAGCTGTTTTGTGATTCGTGTGTGCCGAAATGATAGTGCAGATCCACTCTAAATATGATCTTTAAGGTCTTCAGCTATTCTGGAAGCATCATCAGCTCTTTGGAAAGTGGAACTGTTCCTCTGCAAGTGGTTGTACTTCACAGCTGCCTTCTTGACAAAGCCATAGATTTGAGTTTACCATTATCATTTCAGAAACGGCCATGAGACTCAATAGAAAGGGTGTAATCTCAGCCTGTGTGGCTAATAGCTGTCAGTGCCTGGCTTTTTACAAACAAGATGGCCATGAGGTTGTTAGGTTGTTTAGCCACACGTGATCATTCAAAACAAATGTACATGAGGTGGGAAGCACAGTAGGAACCATGATATGGAAGGAATAAATTTTCATCTCTTTTCATTGCCACTTACAATGGGAAGAAAATAATAACGTTAGAATTATGATTGAACAAATTATTTTAGCACACACTATCTGGAGAAAAAAAAAAAGAACAACCGCTATGCACTGAGGAATATGGCTTTAATCCTTTGATGTCCATGGACATTTAGAGGACAGGCCAAGGAGTATTTTTTTCAGGACTGATATGGCATTTCAATATGGCAGGTTTGGTTTTTCCCCTCTGACTGGAACTTGGTAATAGTGGCATGAAGAAAAATTATCCTGCATTTTCGTATCAGCTATCATTCAATTAAATAAAAGCATTTGCATTTCAAAGGAGAAGAGAATTTAAGGGAATTTCTCAATGGCAGAGTGCGGTATTTTTTCATTATTTTGTTACAAGGTGGTCAAAGGATATGTGTGAATTTTCTCTTTGGTTCCCCCCCCCCCCCCCGCTTTGTACAGTCCTTTCCCCAGAAGTCTGCAACCTCCCTGGCTTCCACAGAAAACATCAAACGTAGCATCTCACAATGAAGCTCAAAATATTCAAAGAAATGTTTGAAAAAGTTCATAAGCATCTTGAAGATGAAGCAGTAAACAGCAATCTGTTTTGTAATTTTTGAGGCTTGAAAGGCTGAATTTGGCCCAGTGTTACCTGCTAATATATTATTTAAACTTCTGTTGCCTTTGGGGTTTGCTGTTCCTTTGCGCTACACATAAAAAGTTTCTGTTTATGAAATATGTAGCGCAGAGAAGCAAGTCTGGTTACTGAGAGCACATATTGTTTTATGAGCATGCTTGGAGTCCACTTTATTGGTTCTTAAATTTATTGGCCCATCTTTCCTCTAATGATTCCAGGATGAAATGCAAACAATGATTCTATTTATCTTCATTAACATTTGCTTGCGTAGTTCAGGCTGGGAGCAAATGACTGAATCAGGGTCACCCAAGGGTCTGGCTAAGAGGAAGGAAGTGGAGATCCTGTTCTCTTTGCTCTGGACCAATCAGTCACTTGGGCTGCTTGAGGAAGTCACCTTCCTTTCCACTGCAGCCACACTAAGATAGATTAAGAACACCCTCTGAACTGACTCCATCTGTATGTCAAGTCTGGGAACAAGGGTCTAGCCATACAGAGTCCTTGGTTGCAGAGTCACAGTTTTAAAATTCCTTCCTTTTGGAGACTTGCCAAGGCCCGTGCCTGAGCATTCTCCAGAAATGTTGTTGAGCAATTTTTGCTGTGGTCTAAGACTAGGGAAACAATACTTGATTAAGAAGTTAAGTATGGGTTATGTGGGAAAATAAATGGACTTTAAAAGATAACATCCAGGCTGAAGAAAAGGCCTGATGAAATGAAATGATCTTAGCTGCAAAAAAAGGATTAGGCTATGATGGATACGGCCCAGGTGAAGAATTCTGGCTGCTGATCTGAAATAAGGAGATCTCCAATATAAACCAGGGCAGGAGCTTGGCAAGTATGCACAAGGTCAAAGAATTTAGGAGCTTGTCTGGAGCTAAAACTGAATATTGCATGGAAGAGAGAGAAAAGCACTTTGGATTTCTGTGTGCTTGTATGCCCTGGGAGGTGGTAAATGATTCCCTCTTAGGATCAGTGTAATTACTGCATGGCATTTAGACATCCACAGAAAGTAAAGTTCTTAAGTTAAAGTTCTGTAAAGTAACGTGAACATTACGAGTCGTGGAAAAGAGGCAAGCTGTCCATATTTGAACTACATCACACAAGCACACACAACAATCATCTCCTCTCAAAGAGTTGTCAATACATAATGCATGGTTTTCAAGATTTTTTTTTTAAAAAACTTGAAATTTCCAGCAGCTACAGAAACTGCAACTTAAACTGGAAGTTTGTGCAGAAGGGAAAGGAGTTAATGATTTTGTTCTCTGCAGCGTCCTTTTCCCCGGCTCCATCGCCTAATTGTCCCTTTCTGGAGCAGATAATGGGCATTTGCTGTGGAGGAACATGGGATGGGGAAAATGCGCTTAACTGTTTTCCTCTCTACTGTTCTTCTTATTGAAGCCCATCTCTGTACAGCTCCATACCTACCTCAGCACTGGATATGGACTCTTAAAGTCCTAGGCACATCACTAAGTTGAACACTGAAAAGCAAAAATATTCTTCATATTTATTTGTCATTGTCTTTAAAAATTAGCTTCATACTTGAAGTAAAGGAACCATCAAGTACTATTTCCCTCCTATTTTATCCTTCCTTGATTTTACATTCATGATCCAAATATGAAAGACATTTAGGCTTTATTTCCCACTGTTCTTTTTGTGCTTGATGTGCAAACTCTTGCTGTACTGTGCATACTGAAACAGAAATTACATTAACTCCTACAAAATTGTAAGTTATGAAAGAGCCCTATAATTTTGGGTTTCTCAACCATTATTATGAGAGATACATCTACAGAAGGTGCCATTCATGAGCAATTTGCACTTGTCCCTTTCTAAGTAGCCATTTGACTTTTCTCACATGATCGAATCTCCTATTTCCAGAATAATTAGGGCTGTGCAGAATATTCATTGGCTGGCTCTGGTGTCAGTCTTGACTTGTTCACCATGCTGGCCAGCTGTCCTTCATGTAGTTACGAAGTTATTTTTCTCTTTACATGCCTATCAGTGTTTCAGGTTCAAAGCATAGAAAGACTGGCTTTCTTTTTTCAAAGGTGACAAATCAGTGCCTTTTATCCAGATTTTTTTTAAAAAAAAATTCTGGGAATCTACCCACAGCATCAAAGCAAAGAGTGAAATTGGCATGTGATTTAGAATCTAGTATATAAGAAGTAAGGATGGAAGAAAGCAGAGTATAGTAGGAATAGAAATACAAATCAAATAAATAATAATAATAATAATAATGCAGAGATAAACAACCAGCAACCCCACCATAACCCAGATTGCACCACCACCAACATTCAATAGCAAAACGGCCACATTTCAGTGCTGCAGTTTCTACTCTCATCCGTGTGTAAATGTCTCTGTATGCTTGTTTCCCTCACTCCCATATAATAAACATCCTGTTACGATTTTTCAGTCTCTTTGGGTGACAACCAAATTATGAGTAAAATTGCAGTTATCTTCGGAAAACCTGTTGCTCAGGCCTAATGATTAATGTTCCAATGACCTGATATATACATAACTCAGTTCTTTGGAAACATTAAAAGGAGGAAAAGGAAAAAGAACAGACAGTGTTGGTGCTTCATGGAAAACTCCCCATCTAGTGTGCCACGGAAGGAACAGTTCTGGCAGCAGACACATGCCATAGGATCACCCTGCAGTCCCATTTGATGAAAAAGTATGTTTGATCAGTTCCCTGCAATGAATATCATATCCCATCAAACAATCTGTTGCACTCTCATTGAACGGAATTATGGCTGCTGTCAATCAGGCAGTCGTCTACTGCTTTGACTGCCACCTTTGGGGAAGGGAATAAGATGATAGCTGCACACGCATTAATAAAAGAACTCTTGCATGAATTCCATGCAGACCTGTTGAGATGACAATGTTGTTGTTTTCACTTTGTCCTTTTCCCCTCCCTGCCGCCCTAGTCTGTTTTTGCTTCTTTTAAGTCGTATGTTCACACACATACAACGAGAGCACAAGACTCCACAAGGTACACATGACTGGGAAAGAATACTTCCTTTGTTTCTATTTAAGGGATTAAAGGCATGATGAGCCATTTTTTGCTTTGTTATATCCTGTATTCAAAAGCCCAGTTGATATACTGTACATCAACTCGTTTATGACCTAGATTTAATAGAGTAGGATAGTTTTAATTGTAGATATTCATTGTAAACTATGTTGAGGTTTTTTTTAAAAAAAAAATTGGAAGCAATATAGAAATAATTTAAAGAACTATATAAAGAAATCACTCTTTCACCCTCAGGGGAGGAAAAGGATGGGGATTTTTTTAAACTATGTGTCTTCACGTATAACAGATGTCCCCCTCTTGCTCACAGAAACGTGATATGACCGCTTTATCTGTAGGACTTACATGTTCCTCCTCATAGTACTACCTTGCTCCAGAGGCAACTTGCTAATCACAACATGGAGACAGATTGTAAAACAGTACTGATGATGGTGTTTGCATTTTACCCATATTTTAACATGGAAAAACTGTTCTGTGGATTCTGAATATTGTTGAGATGCAGTTTGGGTTGATCCAAATTCCAAATCTAGAACCGTTTCAGAAAGATTTGAGAGATTCATTTCTTCATATAAGGGGGTAGGGGAGATGAGAGGGGGGCAGAGTTTTGTGACTGATAGCTCTCATTTCAAATGACCATAAACCCATAAACCATTTTTTCTGGGCTCTTCAACACAGAGGAAGGAAAACTGGAAAAAAACCATATTGCACTGCTCTTAAAAGTATTCCTTGTTAGTTTTCTCAGGAGCAGAATCCTTTAAAAAGTATTGTGGTATCTTTGAAATAAGGTTTATTTGCTTCTTGAGTCAATTAATATGCACAAAGAACTGCCCAGGTGATGGGCAACTTGTATGATGTGTGTCATCAGAAGAACAAAGAAGAGCTCTCCTGGATGCAAGGAAAGATTCACCTCATTCTAATTTTACAATGTCAACCAATCAGATGCATTCTGGGAGATGGCCCAAAGGACATGAAGGCAATAACTTTCTCTCCAATTTGCTGTCCCCCCTCAAAAAATGGTACTGATTGAGGAGCCCAGAAGCATTGTCAGCATTATCCCCTGGGTTTCATCCGTTCTTTCTGCCAAAATACAAGCAAACAAATTATCTCAGGGCATATACTAATAAAATCCAATTATATTAATTAATATCATAATAAAATACTGTTAACATAATACAGCAAATGATCACCAAACAATTAAAAATAACTGTAGAATGAGAGCTGTTTCCCCTGTGTTCTATGGTATAGGCAATATGAGAAAACACTTACAGGAATTATTTTGTTGACATTCATCTTTTGTTTTCTTGCCACTCTCCTCTCTATTGTTTGTTATCATTGCCACTTCTTTTGGTTAGAACAGGGTTTCTCAGCCAGGCTTTTGTGGAACCCTTGGGTTCCGCAAGAGGTCACTGGGGGTTCCCTGGGATATCAAAATTTATTTAAAAAATTATTTCAAATTCAGGCAACTTCACATTAAAGAGGTAAGTTTCATTCCTTATTTTCAGTTTAAGAACACTGTTAATGCATATATATAGGCCTACCCATGAAACGAATAGAATAATTTTGTGACTTCTGGTCTGTATTTCAGCCTGAACGTTCAGGGGTTCTCCGAGGCCTGAAAAATATTTCAGGGGTTCCTCCAGGGTCAAAAGGTTGAGAAAGGCTGGGCCAGAGGAAGCTGATGTGCACTGATGCTCATATACATTCTTGGCAGAATTTCCATATGATCCTCATCCTTTGCAAGCAAGCCCTTCAGAGCTCACATATGAGATATCTGCCCATTTCCTATTTGCCTGCTATGTGGAAGGGGAAGAGAGGAAGCAGATGTAAGAAAGCAAGAACAAAGAGTGCTCAAAAGAGAGGAAAATGTTTAACTACACCCACTTTGGATCTAGCCACACCCACCACCACTTTTGCCCAATGACATACAACCTGCAGCAAATGACCCCTTAGAGAAGGCAACCCATCTATTTGCTGAAATTGTGATTTGAAGCTCCGTACAGAATAGAAACGGTTGATTTCCTAGGTTCATTCTGGAAGATTTGCTACCATGGCTTCATTCCACTTAATAGTAAGACTGGCTCTGTCCTACAATTAAAAAGGCAACTGTCTTTCAAAAAAGGGACACTGTAGAGTGTCCTGCCTGAATGGTAGAGGAATTGTAGCCCAACATGACCTTGTGGTCATGCCTATGAGCGGCCTTGATGAAAGAAGAAAAATATTACTCAAATATTACCATCTCCTGTAAATATTAGCGTTATGGCAATAAGAGAATGGTGCTATCTTTGGAATTCACTTCTTCTCTTTGAATATCTTGTTAACAGCTATGCATCCTCCTAAAGTGATCATACCTCTGAGGGCTTCTTCTGCTAAAGAAGGATTTGCCTAAGTGTTCTGGCCAAATTCCAGCTTGGATAATTACATTCAGCCTAATTTATTAGTTTTATTGGGATGTTTGTATTCTCCCCTTTGCATACCTCAATATTGTACCAGCAATGCCGTTAAAACACGCTCATGTTTTAGAAGAGGGTAAAGGCAATTCCACTTAGATGTACAAATAAGCCTTTAATGATCTCTGATTTGTGAAGCTGTTGTAAGCAGAGCAATTCTGGTGCCAGCATTGTTAGGAGGTGAACTGAAACAGGAATGAAAGTGAATTTGTGCTTCCATTAAGGTTGCTTTTAGACATCAAAGCAGCCATAAATCAGGCTGTGGTGTTCCAGTGGGCTCACCCATTATCCACTGGCATCTTTTTCAATCTGATGATGATGGTTTGTCTGTGAAGTCTGATTACAGAGAGATGGGCCCAGAAATGGCGGGGGGTGGGGGAACAACAAAATATTGCACAGGTGTATACACCAGGGATGGGTCCTCAGCTCCCTATACTTAGTGCCAGAAACTTTGATTGAGATTTATATCTCAGAAATAAAATATAATGGCAGCTTCATCCAAATAAGATAACTAAAAATCCCTTCCTTGAGATGTATCATGACAACACAGGGCATGAAGGCACCTTCTGTCTTTAGGAGATTTCCACTATCCATATACTTACATGAAATAAAGTCTCCTTTTAACTGAGAGCAACGCTGATGACTTCATAGAGCTGTCCAGGTCTATTTTCTTGGCCATAACATGGAACTGGTTTGCCGTTGTAAACTGCTGTTTTGTTTGTTTTATTTAAACTTTCCAATCTAGCCCCAACCCCTTGTTTTCCTGGTGATCCCCCATTCAAATACTGTCCAGGTCTGACCCTGTTTAGCTTTTCAAAGCAGATAGAGTCCAATATAGTTTTGCTGATTCCATGCATACATTATTTTGATGCCAAAGACAAATGTATATTAGCAGTTGATTATTTTCATTCAATGTAGTGACCCATTCCTATTTATTCCATGTGAGTGCCAAATATGGATTATGTTGGCATATAGAGATGCATGATGTACTCAATAGCTTCTGTCAGAGCCATGTGAACATATGAATGGGCTTCTGAGCATTTTCTGCAAGCAGAGTCAGACAATATGCTTAGGCTTCCTTTCAGTAGCTGGAATTT
Organism: Candoia aspera; assembly: GCF_035149785.1. NCBI lineage: Eukaryota > Metazoa > Chordata > Lepidosauria > Squamata > Candoiidae > Candoia > Candoia aspera. Next base: position 207,583,884 of record NC_086153.1, read on the forward strand.
GATCAGGCAGGAAAAGATCGTATTTTGGGGGGATCGGAAGGGTATTTCATGTGCTTTAAGCATCTTATAATGTATGGGAGACTTTAATATTTGTGCATTAAATAGGCAAGAAGAAAATAAACCAGGTTATACACAATGATAAACCAGTATTTTATCTCATCTTGTAGAATGGAGCACAAACCTATCTTCTTTGATTTTTTTTCTTCCCCCACTTGATTCTGGTTTTCAGTGGGAGTGACTAACCAAACTAGAAATAGCCTTCTGTGGTTTATTGACTGTTACAATCAAACTGAGATCTCTACTTTGTTGCTTTTTCAGCAAGCCAGAATCTTAAACCAGGGACAGACTATATCTTAAGATTCTGATTTGTTGAAATAATAACAAGTTATGGATCCCAGTTTGATAGAATGGTAAAAAAATTATAAATGGAAGGTGCCTGATCTGCTTATTAAGCAGAAGTGATTAACCATCATTCACCATAATGTTTGTTTGGTCCTGATAAGCCAGGATTCTGGCAAAAATGCCTTATTGTGATGTCTTTGCTTTTAAGTATGTTAGAATCCAGCCAACCTTTTTAGTAAATAGTGGAAAATATGTAAAAATACAAAGTGGAATCCAAATTATGCTTGGACCCAAGAAAATTTCCTTAGTTGTGATTGACTACTCTACCTATTTTACTTGTCCACTATTTCAGAATGTCATTCAGTAAATGTTACTGCAATTAATGGCAACTTCCTTGCAATTAGTAGTCATAAAACAGCATATCATTGCACACATTGTTTTGCCTTCGTATAAGTATGTATAAATGTGTATAGGATTGTGTCCACATTGCAGGGGAGAACTCTATTTCATTAATTTCAAGCGCCAGAGCTCAACGGGTTAATTCTTCTGTCAGCTGCTCAGAAGCGGGTCAGTTAATAATCAATACAATATCTGGGGCCAGATTAAAAAACAAAAAAATAAGGAAGAAAACAGACTGCACAACTAACAGTTTGGCACAAGGATGAAGGAAGAAGTGGTGCCAGATGACTGATGAGCATCCATAGTTTTTAATTAATTGGGTTGAAAAATGTTATGTGTCAGGTTGAATTTAGAAGCTCACTCAACTGTGATTTTCAGGAATGTCCAAAACATGTATCCTTTCTATGTCCTACAAACCATCATGAAGACACCCTAGAATATAACAGGTAGAAAACTGGCTAGTTATAGAATTATAATGGCCTAGAAATGCTAACATTATAACGAAAATGTCATTTTCATTAACGGAAATGTGTTGTTCCCCTTAAAGTTTTAGTTGATTAACTTTTGTGGTTCGAAGTAGATAACTCAGTGAATTATCTAAATAAAGGGACAGTTAGGATAAATGTAGAGGGTGTAAACTTTAATGCGTCAATTTTCTCACTTAAATTTGGAGAACTGGAAATCACATTAAACACATAGATTGAACAGAACATGAATTGTCTGTATTCCTGCCATCAGCACCAATTTCCACTCTTGCTATGCATGTGTGTGCCAAATTACCGCACACTCTTTATAGAAGAAAATTTGTAGAATATCTTTCTTTAAAACAAATGCATGTTCCTGTCAACCTTCTGTTAAGAGAATCAGTTCTGATACACTCTTTGTTCATTCTGTTTGGCTCTTCAGTTGAAGAGTTCTTTGTATTAACTTTTTAAAGTCATATTACAAAGGGATGTTAAGATTTCCCAACAGGACTTTTTATTGAAAGAGGAGCTTTTGATCTCAAACCTGCTGAGGCCCAGTGAAATCCTTACCAATTCTCCAGTTACTCTTCACTATTGGAATCTGAAAAGACCCACCTGAAGGATTTAACTCACTGTATGGCTTCTGCCATCTTTTTAGATCCTTCTATTCATGTAAACCTGGGGGGAGTCTCGCTAGGACACCCTTTGTGATCCGCTAAGTAGCCGAAGGTGCCCTTTACATGAGCTGTATTCCTGAGGAAATAAAAAGCAGGAGGACACCAACTTATATACCTTATTTCCTGCAATCCCCACTTAAAGGAAGAGTGCAGGGGGTCTGCTTAAACATCCTTTGCTACCTAAATGCCTTTTGGATAGGGAAGCGCCATAAAAGAACTTCCATTGCATCCATTACCCTACTGTGGTGCATAGCAAATTAGATTTTAAAGCGTACTTTTTTCCCTTCCAGCTCTTTCTGTCATTTTCTTTAAATTTTCAATTTAGTGTCTAGTGACAGAATATTCCATAATGTTCTTTAGGACTCTATAACACCAATTATGCTAACTGTGAACATTATTTCAAAGGAATTAGAGTTGTATTAAGTTATAGACAAACCATTGGGGAAAAGGTCAGGGTGGAAACAGGAAAGAAAGAAAGAAAAAGAGATGCCTTGTGAAAGTCAGGGCTAGAAACTTCGTGATGTATGAGTTCTCCCCCCACCCCACTCCTATATTTTGTCAAATGCGCACAGCATGGATTTCTTTTTTGAAATAGTGCTGGTTAATTAGATGAGAGTAAACTGTACTCCCTTGTTATTTTGCATCTACGCATTTCTCCATTAAGAGCTACAGTTGACTATTACTGGTTGTGCCAAAACATTATTTTAATTTTGAGTCACTGAGTAGCACAAATGATTACCCAGAGTTGCTTTGTAGATAAAAGATCAGTTAGCTGAAAACCTTGAAAGAGTATCGTAAACTGAAAATTATGCTGTGTATTCCTGGATCTTTTACCACAGAAGCTAGACTTTGTGACATGGTCTATATATAATACTACACCCAACCACCCCCCACCCCCAAAAAACAACCAAAAACTTGACAGCTTTTAGAGCTGACATCTTTTAGGGCAAAATTTAGCTACAACACAAAAATTCAACAATGAACAAAATATCCACTTTCTTTTCTTTCTTTGTCCAGCACATACCATGTAACGTATCATGCAGTATGAGAAATTTAAAAACTTAGTGATCAACATCCACATGCTTTTTACATTTCTGTCCACCTCCATATAGTTTAGCTGTGATTTAAAAAAAAAAAAAAACTGCAATCAGTATCTTTAACTTCTTTCCATAGCCCATATTTTGCCTACTTATTTTTAAAATTGTGGAAAACTGTCAGTCTCCTTTACTAGATCATATCACAGGTTGGTAGATAATTTTTAAGCTATAAACCAGGAGTGGATATTCTTTGGGTGGCCAGAGACCCCACTTAAATCTGCTTAAAGGGTCACAATAGTTATAATGGAAACTGAGCAGGGCCATCATCTCACAGAGTTTGGCAGGTCAAGAGTTTCTGGGCTTTCTTGGCAGGAGGGATGTTTTAAGCTGTTTTTATATTTTAAAAAAGGTTATATGCCTATGTTCTTGCTTCCATTCCAGTTTTGGAGTATATTGCATCTCAAAAACGGGGGAAATGGTGAGCCAATTTTCAGCAGTTGTATTCCAGGGGAGATCTGGTGTTTATGAAAAGGGGTGAGGTGGCAAGAGCCATTTGCACAATTTCCTTGCATGCCACATCCCTCTCTCCACCTCCCCTCCCCCCCAACCCCCCCCTATGAAACATAGTTTGAATGAAACCTTCTCATGTGGCTAGTTTTCTAATGAGGTCATTCTAAAGATTGATTGATTGATTGATTGATTCCCCCATACAGAAGTCATGCTAAATTCCTGTGACTGACTGCTGTAATCTGTTTTTCTTACTGTTGTTATTTTAGCTACGTCTAAGGGGACGCGGTGGCGCTGCGGGTTAAACCGCTGAGCTGCTGAGCTTGCCGATTGGCAGGTCGGCAGTTCGAATCCACGTGACGGGGTGAGCTCCCGTTGCTAGTCCCAGCTCCTGCCAACCTAGCAGTTCAAAAACATGCAAATGTGAGTAGATTAATAGGTACCGCTTCAGCGGGCAGGTAACAGCGTTCCATTTAGTCATGCCGGCCACATGACCACGGAAGTGTCTACAGACAAACGCCGGCTCTTCGGCTTTGAAACGGAGATGAGCACCGCCCCCTAGAGTCGGACATGACTGGACTTAATGTCAAGGGAAACCTTTACCTTTACTATCAGTTTGTAAGATTGGAAGTCATAATTAATTTAGGCTGCAGTGTGTTTTTACATACTATCTTGGCAGTTGACAAAAATGGCAAATCATGAATGGGCAAAGTGTGATATAAATTATATATAGACAAGTACTATACATGATCTTTGGCTAGAGATGCCACATCTTGATCATTTTTGCCTTTTATTGCTTTTTATCTTTACCTTTCAAGAATGAAAACCATGTATATGGAAGATTCCAAAAGGAGAAACAAAGGAAGTTCAGATAAGGGATAATTTAAAGCCTTTAAGGAGGTGGAATAGAAAATACTTATAGCCCCAGGTGGAAAGAAGTAAGTCCTGAAGCTGTTCCCAAAATACATCTGCTCCCTGGAATAGTTCACTTTCCAGGCTAGATTCTGGTGGGAGTCAATTCTCCACCACACAGATTTATTAATAGAATTGGGACAGTAAAGGGCAAGTTTGGTTCTGTACGCTTAGTGGAACATACGTTACCTCACGGAGACTGAGATCCTCCACCCCCCCACACTTGAATCTAAAAGGAAGCAAAACTTGAACACAACAAACTTCCCATGTTGTCTCCCGCAGTCTGGCAGCTCCAAGGCATGTTAGTGAAAAGGTATGGTGGCTGGGAATGACAAGAATGGTAATCCAGGGCATCTGAAACTCACTAGATTGGGAAAGGATGTGGGACTTTTTAAAGGATTTTATTTTCTGTTTTATCTTTTGGGAATATTTTAATACATATACTCTCCTGAAATCTTGATCTAAATAGATAGAAAGTTGGAAAAGAATTGAATAGCTAGTAATTTACTTACTGTCCTCTAGTGAATTTAGAACACCAGTTTTGGTTGGTTTGAATGTAGCTGTATATATTAAGTGTTGTTAAGAGATATGTTATTACATTTATATATTGACATTCTAATAAACTACTTTTAAAAGGTACCAGGTGCTACAGTATGTTGTGTATACATAGTGCAAAATGTTTTAACTCAAAAATTAACACATTCATTTACTGGAAACACTGTGAATTAGGATTTCTTTCCATTCATCATGAAAACTTATTCTACAATACTGTATTTTCTGAACTTGAAAATGGACACTCTTTAACTTGGATTATGGTTAAAGTTATTTCTGGAACCCACCCTACAATTATTCCTTTGTGGTATTAGTATATCCTGCACTGTATCACTCCACGTGGCAGCTTCTGCCAGGTTGATAATTGCACAAGACAGCAGGAAACCTCCAAATTTCAAAGGGTCCATTTTAGCAAAAAGTGCTTGCATTCTGTACTGTCCACATTACAGACCATTCTTGATTTGAGTCTGCTGAAGGAAAAGAGGGCATATCTGTTTCCAGCTTTCTGCTGCTAGCCTTACCTTCTGATCTTTAGTAGAAATTTCACTTTTTGTCCTTCATAGCCTCAGAAAAATAGTAGATCATTATACTTACCTGGTAATATAATTGCGTTCAATGTGTACCAAAAGGGATAATAATGCTTTTGCGTTCAATGTGTACCAAAAGGGATAATAATGCTTCCCTATCTACTGCATAAGGGTTGTGAGGATTAATTGGTTAACAATTGTTAAGCGCTTTGGGAAGGTAAGATGCATATAGCATCAAAAGAGTTAAACGCTGTATGGCAATTTGACAGACTGTCTGTCTACCCTCCAAGTCCATTTAGCTAACTCATGAATGTTAGGCATTTGAGGCTTATAGAATTAGGACATATTTTAGTGTCTATAAAGCTATCTTTTCAGCAGTCCAAACATTTCTAGTCTGTAGCAGAGTTTGAACTATCTACGATCATTCAATGTGTAAAATTTTGACATGTGAAAGAAGAGAATTACACCTGGATTTGATATTTTCCCCTCTCCAGTCACAGCATATAAAATTAGCACACTTTGGAATGAGATTTTGTCATTTGCATAAATAAAATTCACCCATGAAAGCATTTCTCACACAATTGATCTTTTTTTAGTTTTTGTTGAGAGAGGCTTTGTGAAAACTGTACATCTTATTCGGTACCAGAATGAATTGTTTTTTTATAGCCAAGAAACAAAATGCATAGATGGCAACATTTCAACTATGTTTTTTCCAGGCATAAACTTTTAAATCTTTTAGCCCTTGGCTATAGAGCAAATTACAAGAAAATTCCTAAAACCTGTTAAAACTCAGAGCATACCTCTTTGCCTGGCATACGGTAGATTTTTCTGTTTAAAAAGGAGTCCTGTGCAGTTATAAAAATGAGATCTGCCCAAGGAATGTGATATATTGCTGGGCTCCTTACCAAAAACTTGGTTGGCTCTAATGTTGGTACTTCCATTTCAGGGGGAAAAACCCACAAGAATAAAACACAGGTCGTAATTCTGAAAACAAACCCTCATTCCAAAGCTCTGAGTTACTCTAAAAGGTAATCAAGGGCAGTCTCTATAATCAAGAGTTTGTCAAGAAAATGGCCTCTGAGAAAACAAGTTAGCAAACATGTATTCGTTCAGTCTCAAAGCAGCATTTGGGAAAGGAGAGCTTCATGCCAGCTTGTCTTCCTCTCAGAGTTGTACAGATGTAGATTTCAGTTCTGATGAAGCCAAACATGGACAATATGTGGCCTGTTGGTATGAACAGGTCAAACTTAAGTATCCTCAGTTTTGGGTGTGAAAAGAATGACCATATAAGGTAAAGCTGCTGACTTGCCTGGGGAAGGAAACTTGCCTGGACTTGTTTAGTTTCCTTTTTTGCAGCCTTCCTTCCAGTCCAGCTCTGCGTGTGTGAATGCATGAGCTTGGAAATATGTTTTATGCTTTCTGTAAATACATATTTTTTTATAGAAATGCCTGGTGTGTGTTTTCTCTGATCTCTTGGGCCAAATGCTTTCCAGCAATCTGCCCCATGGCCCAGTGGCTGATTCCATCCTAGTAAGATTCATTCCCAATGATTTCCTTGAGGTCATAGAAGTGAGGGCCAGAAAGTTGACTTTGTATCCTTCCACTATGTTGGGAGAGAGTATTCATCTGACTTTCATAAAATTGCCTTCTGATGTGATCCCTTTTTATTCAAGAAATGGTATGTCCCCTTTGCCAAAACGAACCCTTGTTGACTTTGAGATAAACAAGGCAGCAATGGGGTGTCTGTCTGTAGGTGTGGAGTGGGGCTGCATTAACCATGCAGAAATAGTTCATATTACAAAGTCATCACTGTGACAATATCGGATCAGACACTGCTTGTATCCACTTGGCCCATAGTCTTCTTTGTTTCATGATGCAGATTGGCTCTGTCTGCAGAATACAACAGAGTCAAGGACAGTGAACTGAGAAATTTGGGAAGTTCTCTACAACGTTGGGCTGAATTCATATTCTGTCATCGATCCTTTAGGATTGTTATGAGGAAGTGTTGTATTCACTGTTGAGGTTCTTCATTAAGTTGTCAGGAAACCTCCTGCTTGTTAACCATTACCACACTTTTGCCTCATTTTCAAAACACGGCTGAGGTTAAACATCAAATGTCTGCAGTGAAGGACACCTGTATTTGCTAGTCCCTTTATGTGACTGAGGGGTAGGGGGAAAAAAAGCTTTATAGCTGTATAAATTAGCATAATTAAATCCACATCCATTTGAAAAATAAACCCTCTCAATCACCTCTTTCCCCTTCACATGCAGATAGTGGCATTTATCCAAGGTGCTGAGACACAAAGGGACTTTTCTAATTGTTGAAGACCTTGCTGAAAGGAAGAGCAGTAGGTTTTGGATATTGGCCCATGCTTCATCTTTAAACTAGGGGAAGGGATTAGGGCTTTTCTCTGTCTCAAGAAGGGATGGGCCTCAGAGAAGGGAATTCCTCTGCTCCTATTGCTTTTTACTCTCTCCTCCAACAACTATATGTACTAACTATAAGTGTATGTGGAGGGGAGGGTGTAAACAAAGGCTGGCATTACGATTTCCTCTCTTTCACCAATCCACTGCCCTGATAACAACTATCACCATCAACACCATCATCATCATCATCTCCTCCTTCTCCTCCTCCTCCCTTTCTTTTGGTTTTACATGGGGAGCCCTTGTGACCCCAGAAAGGCCACAAGGCTGCTCTCTATGGTCCTTGCAAGAGAGAATTCCTCCAGATGAAAACTGACATGGGGTTCAGGGGTTAATTTCTGGAACCGGTACATTTGCATACAAATGAAAAATGATGGAATTTTGCTTCTCCTAAATTTTCAATGTCATCAGCATCAAACAGCAGTCAGCGCTCCCTTGCTGTTTGAAGAATATTCATTACTTCAGAAGAAGGGGCACCTTGTTTGTATTAATCTCCTCTGCAGGTCAATGACTTAATTTGCTAAACTTCATCTGAAGAGCCTTTCACTTTTGGTGTTCTCAGTTATTCTTTGTTATTTTTCATAACAAGCTCTTAAGGCTTTTCTTTTTAAAAGTAAAAGCATATCCTTTCCCAGCAAAATGGAAAAGGGGGAAGGATGGATTTAAAAAAAAAATCAAATTTATGAACTGTTCATCACCATTTCAAATTCTCATGCTAATCATTTAAATATACGTACTCTCTGTGCATATGCATCTCCAGATGTATATGACCTAGATATGATTCATACAATGCACATATATGTATGCATATTTAATGTGCTTGTGTATATACACATGCACGCATTGACATCACAAATATCTTAATTTCAGTTGGACTTCTTAAGTATAAATACACATCCTACTCACTGTTCTATTTACTCAAACATCTATTAAAAAACAAACATTTTTCTGTTTAAAACAGATGAACCAAACAACAACTTTTGTCTTGGGCTAGAAGGTTCCTGAGTGTCAGGGTTTTAACAGTAAACAGTGATAAATCCCCTAAAGACAATCTCAGTGTCCATTTGAGTTTCTTCTGGAAATTCTTACCTAAAAAGGCTACAGCTGAGGATCTACTTTGCAAACTTGGGCTGTTACATCTTTGTTTTCCCCTATCATTGAAGTGTCTAGAGGGGGGCTTCAGCCTCTGGACCTTCCACCTTTGCCTGAAGTCAAGTGGGTTGTCTAGAGGGCACAGCGTTTCACAGCGTTTCAAGATGGAGCTGCCAGTCAGGGAGTCAAAATCTGTGTTAATGGCCAAGTGGTAGAGCAGTTGTGCTGCTATTGTTGGCATGTTACAAAAATGCAGACAGTGTAAATCAGAATGTATCAGGTGCCTCTACTTGGTTGATTCTGAACTTTCCCCAAGGAGACAAAGTAAGCAATGCAAATATGTCAAGAGGCTAGAAAAATGAAATAAGGAAAAGAACAGCTATTTGAAGAGAGAGTAGAAGAGAAAGTAGCAAAAGTGGAAGATGGAGGGATCCCTGATTTATACATTACTGCGTTACTCTAACCTGGAAAGCTACTTGCATTACCAAAGGCCCTTTCCCACCAAATGAATCTCATCAGAATCTGGGAAATATGGACTACTGAACTGTGTGTGTGTGTGCGTGCACGTGCGTGCCTTTGAGTCAGATTTGACTCCTGGTGACTGCCTAGACAAGTCCCTGCAGTCTTCATGGCAAGGTTTTTCAGAAGTGGTTTGCCCTTGCCTCCTTCCTAGGGCTGAGGGAGAGTGACTGACCCAAGGTCACCCAGCTGGCTTCGTGCCTCAGGCAGGACTAGAACTCCCGGTTTCCCGGTTTCTAGCCTGGTGCTTTAACCACTACACCAAACTGGCACTCCTACTGAATTATATCATTCTGTATATTATTTCCATGTCCTTAATCTAGTGGCAATAGCAAACATTTGATTTTTAAATCTGGACATTAGTGACAAACGTCAAATTCATGTCTTGTGTTACCTTTGAAACATCAGCAGCTATTCCTCTGGGTTAAAGCAAACAAATGTTGGTTTCTGTGGACATTCTCCCTCTGCAGCAGCCAAACCAGGACAAGCTTTGGAGGCACAGAGCAGCCCCCTGGTCAGATGGGAGGGGATAGTCCTGTAGTGGGCCAGTTGGAGCCCTGACTTCTCTTAGGCTCCTCCTCTACACAACACAGAATATTTGCACAGATGGGATTGTTCTATGTTCTGATGGGGAAAACAACAACAACAACACTTTCCTGTCAGATTATCTTGATGTGCCATCAAGCTGCATCAGTGACAGGCTGGCCCCAAGATGAGCACTCTGATATGAGGACATGTCCTCAAAAAACAGCCATCAAGCTATGTTGGAGTCAGGGCAGGGGAACTTTGTGGATGAGTCCCTTGAGATGCCCATTTTATTTCCACATGACATATGATGACATGAGAATAAATTGTTCTTAAGGTAATATTTGGGGGATACCCAAAACCATATGTGATACCTTGGGTTCTTAGAGAAAAGATGGCTTATTTTCAAGATGTTTGCTCTAGAATCCAAGGCAATGGTTTGGATTACATAGCCTGTAAAATAGGCCTTTCATTGCTTTGGATGCGGAGGAAAAAAGTACTTTAGAGTACCTTGGCATTTAATGTAGCACCGGTCGGTCGTGCCTTAAGACAACTATGTCTTTTCCTGGGATCATGAGACTGCTTTCTGCACCTGTTGCACAACTTCTGGGAAAAGCTATGGTTACTTGAGGAGTTGTAAATAGAGGCTACATAGATATTGCCGTGGACTCTGAAAGAACTTTTTCCCAGTGAATTTGAAGCACTGCAAAGCCTTATTTTATCCATATCTATGACGATCTGAATCAAACCACTGCAGAATGAAAGCCTGTTCATTGAAGGTTATGGACTGTGATCTACTATGCTGTCCAGTGCACGTTTGGTAGGTACACATTTTTCATCTTCCCAGTTTGCAGCTGAGAGAGACAGTGACTGGCCCAAAGTCACCCAACTGGTTTCTGTGCCTAAGAGAAGACTAGACTAGCATTTGGTACAGCAACCATGAAGGCCTTGGAAAAGATATTCAAATGCTGTGATGTGTCTATAGCTACAAAGATCAGAATCCTGCAAGCCATGGTATTCCCTGTGACACTCTATGAAAGTGAAAGTTGGACTTAAAGAAGCAGGATAGGAAGAGTATTGATGCCTCTGAACTTTGGCGTTGGAGAAGAGCCCTGAGAATATCGTGGACAGACAAGAAAACAAACTGATGGATCATCAAACAAATCAACCCAGAGTTTTCACTTGAAGCACAAATGACCAGGCTCAAATTATCCTACTTCAGACACATTATGCAAAGACCCAAATCTCTGGAGAAGGCTCTAATGCTGGGAAAGGTGGTTGGAAAGAGAAGAAGAGGATGACCAGCAGCAAGGTGGATGGACTCAGTTACAGTGGCAATGAGTGTACTGTTGGAAGACCTGAGAGATCAGGCTCAGGATAGATCATCATGGAGGAAATTTATCTATATGGTCTCTAGGAGTCAAAAATGACTTGATGACACTCTATTATTCAATCAATCATATAACAGTATTAACAATACAATATAACTTCAAATTCATTAATAGAAATAGTAAGAGAAAAAGGGAAGGAAATGCCTAGAAAATTATATTTTCATTAGAAAAACACCAAAATATTATATTGCTCAGAAGTTTCCTTCCATCCCCCTTTGTCAAAAACAGACACACAGCCTGACAAACCCTAATTCAAACACTGGAAAACATCACATATTAATTTGCTGCAAATCACATATACCTTCTTCCTCCTAGTGTTTAGTTGTTCTTTTTAGCTAGTCCCCATGCCTGAAAAGTCCTCAATTCTTGAGGTCTTGATATATTCCAAATACTAAAGGTTTACAGCCAAGAAGAACATATGCATCTCCAACACATAGCGATCTCTCCAGAATCCTATGAATGATCCTGTTGGTTTCAGCCCAAATCTGGCAACAGGACAGAGGAATTAATGTTCCAGCCTGTCCAAAGATCATAATGTCATCATGAATATAGTAGTAATCAGTTTTATTAATTACATATACATACTAAGCTTATTTTTCTTGGGTCAAACAAGATTTGCTATTCTGAAAAAACTAAGGCCTAACCTTATTCCCTGCAAAAGATACGATTTCAGATGGGAAACAAATCTATCACAAGCTCCTCAACTTGGTGCCCTTTGCATATAGCATTATGGGCCACGCTCTCTCCCCACCCTACCAGCCAGCATTTGGGAATTCTGCAAATAAAACAGAATTTTAAGGCATCCAGTTGCTGAAAGCAATCATTATGAAGTGACTTGGTTTCATAAAAATTAGACTTATGTAAAATATTGTCCTTCCTAACATGCTGTCCTAACAGTCAGAAATCACGCTGAGACAAGGAGTAGGTCTCTAGTGTTTATTACTGCTACATAAGACAGAATCCTAACAAACTGAAGAAGCGTGGGAAAAACCCAGACAGATAAACCCCAAAAGTTAAGGTGGGTCTGATCTGTGTCTCTTTGAACGGCTGCTTAATTCCTCAGTACTACGCATGCGTTTTCCCCCCTGGATAGAGGCTCCTTCCTGCTCACCATCAGTACTCATGACACATGCATAGGATTAGCTGAATTATCACCAGAGGACAAATTTGTGAGGATGATCTACACTGTTTTGCACAACTGCCCTCCAATTTTATGAGGCATACCTAGGAATTATTGTTGTGTGCTCAAATGTCCTGGATCTGACAAACCCTGTAGAAATTTTACCAAGTTTTTACAGTTTTTAAACTTCTGCTGTTTTGTTTTTAAAACAAAACAAAACAAAAACTCAAAGTCCCCAAATATTATATTTCAAAGGCCAGGTATCCTGTTTGGTTGAGAAGCTTTGCAGGAATTAGAATCTGTTTTCACCTCAAACATTGTGTAGTAAATATTGCAACAGCCTAATTAGAAAATTGGTACAATATTTAGCCCTAATCCCTGTGTGCCAGAATTGTTTAACTGTGGAGGAATTGGAGCTCATTTGCTCCCAGTGTGTTCAAAAATTCAAACTTCAAAGAAAATTTCTATCTCCCAATTCCAGCTCATGAACACATTGGAAGTGTAATACGGAAAAGCTTAACAATCCCTGCTGAGGGAAGGGCAATTTGACACCGAGACTACTGTGAAAACTACTATTGCAACTCTGGTAGGCAGAAAGTGCTTATTAGATAAATACTGCTCAGGTCCTGGAGCAAAATGTACCCGAGTCCTCTGGAAAAAATCTGAGCTGGATAAAGCCAAAGATAATGGAACAGATTTTAAAAATATAACGAGAACTTTGCATTTCTCCTTCATTGATTTTCCTGGTTGCTTTTGGATTTGTAAAAAACCCAAACATTCAGCTGTGCAAAATGTTCAGAAAGTTTGATTTTAAGGCCCAACAAATCTCTTGACTGTGTTTTCATTTCACTGCAAGCCATGTGGCTTCCCCAGAGCTGGTTGGTATAAACTGGCATGCCTCTTGACATTTTAGAGTAAGATCTCAAGAAGAGGTCAGCTTCTTCACAATGACACCTTCACCTGATTGATCCCTTTTCACCAATATTGCAGTCACCTGAAGTGTCCTCTCCAGCACCAAATCTAAATGTCACACTAGTCCAAAATGGGCAAAAGCTGGGGAACAAAACAAATGGATCTCTGCACTTTTGTTTAAAAAATAATAATAATGTGGACATTTCTTGGTAAATTTAAAACGTATTATATTTAAAAGCTTTGAACCTTGCATTTCTTGTACACAGCAAAGTAACACATAGTTATTAACTCTCAGCTTTAGACGGCATGTTACACCAAGTGGCTGTCAAGATAAGGTGAAGCATAAACTCCAGATTATTTCCCTTTATTTTGGCTCCATGGGGCTTAGATACAGGAAGGGAAATGTAAGATGTTTAAAAAGCAAAAACAAAAAATCTGCTGATTTTAGCCTTAGCTTCTCAGTGGCATAGCACAGAAAGGGGATTTTGACTTGCAAAATCCTGTAAGCAACAACACTTAGGAGAATGTATGTATACAATTGCTTAAGGAACGCAGGGTTACTGACACAGATGCCAATTTGGTAGGGCATATGGAACATTTACACTTGCCTTTTCATTCCTTCTTGCTACAGCTGGTGCTGATTTAGTATGTGAAATTTTACTAGCAGGAGTGCTAATCAAGGCAGAGATTCTGTGAGGATTTAGTCATTTATGTAAAGAGGAAACTATGGGGATCATTAAAAAGTAGGCGATTCTCTATGGGAGGAACATTATCATTATCAACCTCATTTTTAAACTAAAGAGGGAGAGAATGGCCTTGTAAGTATCGTTTGAAGAAGGAAAAACCAAAGTCTTCTGATGCTGGCAGATAATTACAGCCACCACTGAAAGTTTGGAGGTGAAGGAAATTGTAGGCAGATTCTGACTTTGGGAAGTTGAGGAAAGGATGGGGGGGCAGGTTCTTGCCAGCATTCCTTCTTTTTGCCGATATTTCTGAGGCGGGGAGGGGGGGTGCCTAGCAGGTTCAGATAAAGACCAGTCATGTTCTCTTTCACAAAAGCTGCAGACCCATTTACTGAGGCCAGCGGGTTTATTCCCCGAGGAAATGTGTGTGTTTAAATAAGACCACAGCAAGCAGACAGCACTGTTGCCTCTGCAGTATTGTGAGCAGACACCTTAGAAGACGAGGCACAGTGTTCTGCCGCTCAAAACTGAATGCAAGACACTTTTGGCTTCCAAAAGTCATTCTCAAACCAAATACGTCAGTCAGCTTTATGTTCCTAATATTTCCTAATCTGAAGTAGTGGATTCTACTTCAAAAAAGACCAAAAAAATAATAAAGACAAAAAACTTTATTTCTGACTGTCTGCCTTCCCTCTAGGGAGGTTTGATGCCAAATGTAAACATGACCATACTGTATATTTTTCCAGAGTTGCTGACCGTTCTGTCATTGTTAAGAAAACAAAGCAAAGCTCAGTGTCATAAATGAAGACAGCTTGGATTTGCTCGGAAACCCCAGTTGGTTCTAGCTGAAGATGCTGGATCAGAATGACCATGGCTTCAGGGAGACCCCAACTTTTATTATGGCAAGCCCTCAAAAGATGATATTGCTAAGGTTGACTTATCCTTCCCCTGCTCCTTTCCTGACAGAATTATTTTCAGCCTCGATGGGCATTCCATTGGGCTCAAACGGCAATAAAGATCACTGCTGTATGTTAAGTGAGGTGCACAGGTGGCTCAAGAAGGACCAGAGGGCTCAAAACAAGGAGGCATCTGGTGCCTGAGGTGACTAGCTTCATCCCTCAAAATGGTATGTTTGATTCCTACAGGACAGCTGCCAGCTGCCTGTGTGTCTACAATTATATTCAAGGATAAACTAGCTAGTGATTTGGGACTGAGAAAGATATACACGGCTTCTCTCCTTGGCTTGGTGTACAATTTATAGACTGCAGAGAGGACTTCAGATGATGTGAGGAACTCACTTTATGGCAACAGTGCCGGGAATGCACTCTCTACTCCGTGGAGCTTCCTGCCACCAACAATGGCACTAAATAACATATTGGCCTCTAACAATATTAGAAGTAATTTTAGCATTGCAGGCACTCTGCTTCATATCAAAGTTCTTGAGGAATCTGTAGTTTTCCAAGCTTTGCCTAAGACTCTCCAATTCCTTAGGCAAATGGAAAGAAAGAATGCAATGAATGGAGAAACAATTGGAAGATTGTTTCAATTAGCTAGGAAAGGAGGAATTAGCTGGGAGAGGAGTTTTTGTTTAAGAACTATGAACTCCACACTACAATAACAGTAAAATAAATTCTTACTACTGAATTAGCATGTACATGTGTGAAGCTAAAGCAGTTGCACTCCATTTGATAACATAATGAGATGTAATGATAAATGGCAATATGACTTTTTGGCATAGATACATGGAATATACACCTGTAGTCAGTCAGTCATGCGGTCTTACCCTTAGCATTTCCAATACAACTCCAATAGGCCTTTAGTGCTTCTCCTGGCAAAGAATTGTTGGCTATTGGTGAGAAGAGCTGAAGTCTACCAGACCTGGAAAGAAGTAACTGGGGGTTAGATTTAAGGCTGGATTAAAGGACCCCCCCCCACCCCGGAAAAAAGCCCTTAGATAACGAGCCTCATTGGAATCCCTAATCACAGTGGGAACAACCAGAAGAGAACAGTCTTTATGTTGTGTAGACTTACAGGATCTATTTCCTCAGAAGTAGCCCCACTGAGTTTAATAGGTCTGATAGGCAATCTCTAGTGCCTTCACCACTCATCTCTAACAGATGAAAACCAGGGAATGCCATGAATCAATACAAGAACTCTAGAAAGGTTCTTTTTTTATGTAAGGATTTTATTAAGCAAAGATAAAAACTACAAAGAAAAAAAGAAAAAACTAAAAAAGTGTAGAAACACAAGAGAAAATTTTCAAAATTACAAAAAGAGGTGACTTCTGACTTTTAACAGCAAGGATATACAACAATTTTCCATAACCAATCTCTTACTTTATATTAAACCAAAATCACATTATTTCTATAAATCATTCCATTGGCACATTATAAAAACTACTAAATACAGTTGCTCCCTCCCCTTATATTAAAAGAAAAAAATATATATACATGTATATATATGAACCTCCTAATCAACTCCCCCACAAAGATAACCTTTATTTATTTCCTTCCTACTACTATTCTATACATTCCTGTCTACTACAATAAAGATCAAACTAAAAAAACATTTAAATTATACTTGATAATACATCAATTTTAATAATCTTAATCATATTAAACCCAAAACCAAACATTTATTATTTTTATTATACCTTAATAATCTTAATCCAAATTGTTAAAGATAAATGAAATCAGCCAGACCCTATAAGCAATCCAGATAAATATTCTTAAACCCTTATTCCACTTCATAATAAACCAGAGCACTTAAATATCCCCACAATATGCACAGAGCATTTTTCTTTAAAAAAAACAGCCCAACTGGCCCCCTCAAAAACTCTGACTTCTCTTCAGAAGACCTCCCATACACAATAACCCTTTCTTTTCCATGGCGTTCCATCAGAAGATCAATTTCACTTATGGCTTGCAACTTGATCTCTCCCTTTAATTTCTTCAACTCGACTATCCAATCTTCATCCAGCATTTCAACAAAAGTCCCGATTCACTCTTAGAAGAGACATTTTGCTGTTAAATTCCTCAGTTTCCTCCACAACATCCCCAACCAGATGACACATTTTAGACCTCATATTTTCCACAATGTCCTGAATGCCTTGCACAAAACCTTGACAGGAATCAGAAATAATCTGTTTAAAATCTCGGAAGTCAGAGAAAGTCTGCTTAAACTCCTCCATGTCTCAAGCAGTAGATTATGGCACCCCCTAGGAGCTTAACCAGTGAAAGTTGAAGATATGAAATAATTCTGGAATGTGTTTACATAAGTGAAAGTGAGATATGCAGACAGTTCCCCAGGGAAAGTAGAAGCAGAAAACTGAAATTTCAAAACAGCTGATTCAACATGTAGGAAAATGTTAATATCTTCAAGTTGAGTACAAAAGTAATAACAGGGAGACAATTATTTACTCTCAATCCTCCTTAATATTTGGATGGAAAACAAAGTCCAAAACTTAAAAAGATTTTTTTCTAAAAATGTTAATCCCCAAAATAATGATAAGCACCAAGAGAACCCACTTCTCCTTGCTGTAGAAAGTCTCTTAGGGTTTGCATACTTAAAAGAAATATAAATTCAGTGACTTAAAAACAGGGTGGCCAGTCTTAGTGTCCCTTTAATGCTACAGGGTGGCTTGGAAATGATGAAGTCCCAGCCTCCCGGCTGCTCTTACCAGTTGAGCGCAAATGCTGTTTGTGATCTTCTGTCTGCAAGCAGCTGTCTGGAGAACAGATGGGGTGATTCCAGGTGTTTTCCTTATCTGGAAAAACACTCCTGGGCTTCAGGAAAAACCTGACTGAGCCTGAAAAAACTGCTGTGTTGTTAGTTCTGCCCACTGAGCCCACTGGCACAGCTGTTCAGTCTGCCATGTCCCCATCAGACATGGCGGACTCTAGAAAAGTTCTGAACTCTAGAAAGGTTCTGAATAAGTTAAAGGAGGCAGATCCTTGGAGTAAATGTAAATCCTCCTTCAGATTTGCATCCATAAATTATGTCTTTCTGGTTGTGTTCTCACAGTCTTTTTGGCAACAATATGTAAGTCATTTCCCACTGCCCTCTTCTAAGATTTTTTTTTAATTATTATTTTCCAGTCTAACTTCCACCTGCAATATTTCCTGCTAATCTCCCACTCACATATTAACCAGACCCAATCCTACTTAGCTTCCAAGGCCAGACAAGTTCAACCAGGTACTGCCAGTATCTGAAAGAACTTCAGAGTATGTGACCCTTTACCTCTCTCCATTGTGGAAACTGGCCACTTTTATTCCTGTACATTGATTGTAGAAACTTTCCCCCTTTTTATTATAATGCATGTATTTTATCAGCTGCTTTGCATTTTTTAATTGTAATTCACTCTTTTTTTCATCACCTTAGAATACCTCATCTCACTCAACTGTTGAGTGGAGAGGCAATCTAAAGATACACCAGTTAATCAAATAAATTAATAAAGCAAATATAGGGCAGCTTCATACATGCATGCAAGATCCCCTTTTTCTCTGTGTCCTTAACTGTATGAATGAAGCCTGCACCTCTGTTTCCAACGACACCCATCAGCCTAAAATATCATACCTGTCCTGTTCAGCTGGTGATACAAATGATCTTTCCGTATTCCAACTATTTCTACCCTGAGACAGCTTAGGGTAGTTGACAGCATGGATGAAATCTATTCTTACTACAATTAAACATTATTCTACTCGAGTAGGTGAGTCAAACCCAATGGCCACTCAGTGTAAAGTCAAGTTCTTAAGCATGTAGGTATTTTTAAATGGTTAGGCTGGAGCTCTGCCATTTCTCTTTTCCAACTCTATCAGTGCAAATGCCTGATGAGTGAATTTTGAAATAGTGCAGAGTTCCCAGAGAACAGGGAGAGGTTTGAATAGTGGGGAAGTAAGTGGTGAGAATTTTGGAGTCTGCCAGAAGAAGGAAAGCAGTTGTGGGTGAGAAAACAAAACACCTTTTGTTGACAGTTATGCTCTAAGCAATGTGCCTTTCCACACCAAATTAAAGGTATTGTACAGAATGAAGTGGGAGATAGATAGAATCTGAGAACAATCAACTAAGAAAAGAAAACTTCTACTATCAAACCTGAAGTGTGTCTTCTGAATAAATGAAGAATGAGGAAGACTTTCAGACATTAGATGTCAAACTAAACTTCCATATTCAGAGACAAGATGCCTTCAAATGTTAATTAGTGAATAACCTGCTTGCGGGCTTCTTTGAAAACATTTTGCTGGCCACTGTGGGAAGCAGGACGTTTGGACTGGATTGAAGGGCTGAGCCAGCCTGACTTTTCTTAAGTTCTTCACTGTTTGTGCCTACTGGGTCATTAGTTGTTTTCCTCAGTGACTGAGTCATATGAAGCTTGACTCTGCTTTTTCTACCATCTATGATGGTGTGGGGTTGCAGTCAATGCTGTGTAAAAACCTATTCTGCAGTTTCTCAGAAGTTTTCTTTCTTCATGGAGGAAGCCTGCCTGTTTTTTCCTTGTTCTCAAAATACTTGGAATTTCTTCTTCATTGGTTGTGTTTTTTGAGTGTATGGGTTATGGGAGGTATCAGAAGGTGTCAGTGACAGAGTTGCTAATTTCTTTTCCACCTTTTTCCAGCACCTCCCTGGTTGTCCCCAGTCTGAAGAAGACTCAAGAGAGGAATTCCTTCCCTTGAGACTGAAATGAAGATTAGAAAGCCAGAATGCTGGCGAGAGGATTATACCGTGAGAGACAAGGCATTCAGACACATGTGTTGGCCATTTCCATCCCAGTCTGACCACTAGATCATTAATATCCCCTTGGTCAAAAATAAAGAAATAAATAAAAGCAAACTTTATTTGCTAAATTAAAAGGATACAAAAACACAGGAATTTTTCAGCAAGAAAATCCATGTCTTTATTGTCTGCAAAGCCACACAAAATACAGAAGCAGGATTACTAAAGCAGATGCAATACGGTATGCAGTTGGCCGGCTATGTTTGGCTCATTGCAACCTTCCTCAACCACTGTCCATGCTGGCTGTTGATTCTGGGTATCATCAGGAGGACAGCAGCTAAGGGAAGGCTTGCTTTGCAAGTTGCAAGGCGTGTGGGCCTACAAAACACCCTGTTCAAAAGAGCATGACAACACACAGGAATGAACAGCTTAAATTGGAGCAAGTAGCTAATCTGTTTCCCCAGCTGACATATGGGCTTCCACAAGAAAGTGAAGTGCACGGAGGCCACCATGTGAGGTTCTTTTGACATCCAGAATGCACTGAAACTCAGGTCTGGTGGCTATTTTCCAGTATGCCCATCAAGTAAAGTATCAAGCAACAGGTGACCTTCCATGGCAGTGATCACTTCTTACCCACTGAAACCTCTGCTCCACTCATAGCAAAGTGTTTGCAGAGCAGCCAGATTTTTAGGCAGCTCCCCTGAAAAGCATCATCCAGGCACATTTTCCCAAAGGAAATGTGCACTGGTGGCTAGCTTGGATGATATGCTAAGACCGCATTAAGCAATCTTTTAACCCTTGCAATTTTGCTGTGCCCATCCTTGGCTAAGTGTCATCAAGGAAATTGAAATGTTCTGAATTATGGTGCCTGAAAAGAGAGAGATTACAAAGCAGTCAACCTGCAAGTTGATTTTCAGCTGAAAGGTACATGACCTCCCTCTCAAAAGCTTCCCACTGAAATAGTCCCCCCTCAATTCACTGCAGATGACTTGCCCTCCTTGCTTAACACTTAAGCCATGAGAATGCTGGCCACTCCCTTGGACAGACTATGCATTTTATTTGCACTGGAGTAGTATTTGTAACACAAAACAGGAGGGAAAAGACCAACTTTACACATGTAAGTATATTCCCTTAGATTCTTCAAGTGTATAGAGCACAATATCAATGGAACAGAAGTCATCATGGCTTGAGAAGCTTAGAGGAAAATTGGAGCCAGTTTGATGTAACAGCTACAGTATCTGACTAGCTTTGAGAAGACACAGGTTCAATTCTCCACTTGTCCTGTTCAGACTATGAGGCAGCCAGACAGGATTATTATCAAAACAACTCTTTATTAAGACAACTATTTACAACAAATAGTCCATGTGATAAATGTGGTAATACTGATTTCTGATCAAGACCACCCAGGCAACAACAGAAGAACAGGCGAGGTTGCAGAATCACACTGTGACAAAACCGCAGGGCGGGATTTGCTGACCAGAGCTGTGGGACTGGATGATTCTAGGGAACGTGGCAAGGCTGGAACTGAAGGTGAGACTCTGCAATCTGGAACACTGACTGAACTGGGCTGGCACGTGGAGGCTAGGCTGGGCTTGACTGGATATTCTAGGCAAGGCTGAGAACTAGAAGCAAGGCTGGACTGGACTGGAGACTCAAGGCAAGACTGCAGGCTTGAAACAAGACTGGACTGGACTGGAGACCCTAGGCAAGGCTGGGAGCTTGGAGCATGACGAGGCTGGAGTGGAGATCCTGGGCGAGGCTCGAAGCTTGGAGCATGATGAGACTGAACTGGAGATCCTGGACTAGGCTGAGAGATTGGAACAAGGCCGGGAACATGCTTGGAATGGACTGAATGGCGACGGCGAGGTTTGGAACTGGATGCAAGGCTGAGGTTGGCAGGGAGAAGATCCTCTGTGGTAGTGGGTGCAGGATACAGGTCCTCCATGGTAGGAAACGAAGGCGCCGATTCCCCTCTGGCTACAGACAAGGTTTCTGACACAGGGAAGGACTCTTCCGCTAGGGCTGCGAGCTTGAAGGATCAGTTGTCTCTGGCAGCTTGCTCTTCGTGCATCTGCCTTTTATGCCAATCCCTTGTGCGCCTATTCCCTTCTGCAGCCAATTGGGCTGCCTTCTCCTTTGCACACTTTTCTGCACACCTTTCCCGCATGCTGATTGGAGGATTCAAATCCTCCTCCAAATATTGGCCAATCAGTGTCTGTAACTTCTCCCGTGCTGCTGAGTCACTTCTGGGTTTTGCTTTCCTGGTTTCTGCCTGGTAAGTTTCTGTTTCCCCTTTTGACTCAGAAAGAGTTTTGTTTTCTGAGTCAGAGGCTAGATGAAACCTCACACCACTTGCCCTTAAAACATATTGGCTATGTTCATATGAAGTCACAAAATATCCAATGGTGTTGTGCAAATCCAGTTCATGTGGTTAGTTTATAATTCAGCATATCATGCAACCCCTCCCCCAAACTGTTTGAGTAAATCAAAATTAACTAGGGGTATTGTGTCATGCAAATCCAGCACTAGATATTTTGCTCCCTATGAGATTAACCTATCAGATACTACTGCAGTGAATATGAAAGACTGGAAAACTGGATGATATCCAGGTTTCCTGGATAGGACATATATTCTGTATTGCCATATTTGCTAGAGATACCAGATCTAGGCCAAAAGATATAGACCAAATAGATGGCTATAAAGAGTTGGATTTTCCTCTGCTGCCACCAAATGGCAATCTAGATTTTTGCTGCTCAGACATGGTAGCCCTACACCTCTGCTTCAGAAAAGGGGAGGTGAGACCTTAAATCATTCTTCTATTTGGCTCCACCCAGCAGTGTCCATGGAGGAGGATCAAAACATGCAAGATGGTGGTCCCAGCATCACTACATTGAGGCAACACAAGATGGTGCCACAACCACCATCTTGCCTGTTTGGACACATGCATCCCTGAATGTTCCTCTTACTAAAGTCTTTCTCTTAAATTATTATAAAACTGTTTGGTTATATTACCCTTAGTTGTTCTGGGAGCTATTTCAAATGAAGAAAGGTAAAAATGCTATAAAGAAAAACTATAGTAATTTGCCAGCATGTAAGTACCAGAGAGAGAGCCAGTTTGGTGTAGTGGTTAAGGCATCAGGCTAGAAACAGGGAGACCTTGAGCTCTAGACCCACCTTATGCACAAAGTCAGCTGGGTGACCTTGGGCCAGTCACTTTCTCTCAGCCCTAGGAAGGAGGCAATGGCAAACCACTTCTGAAAAACCTTGCCAAGAAAACTGCAGGGACTTGTCCAGGCAGTCCCCGAGGATCAGACATGACTGAACCGACTAAAAAAAAACAAACAGAAATGGAAGCACGTTGAAATCTTAAGGCTTCTTAATGTAGTATGGAAAACCACAGGAGGTGGCAGTAGCATCTAGCAACCTTGGCTAATTTCAGAGTCAGACCTGGTTAATACTTTGATAGGAGACCATTAGCCAATCCCAGGATACACTAGTAAATTGAGGAAAATACCCCAGAAAGAAGGTGACAAAGCAAAGCAGCTTCTAAACTCTTGGCAAGGAGACTACATGGACATGCCTCCAGAAGTCTTTGTTGTAATACAGTTTAGAGTAGCCTTCTCCTACATGGTGTCCTCCAGAGGTGTTTCTAAACTCATGTCCACCATCATAGCATCACCTGGCCATCATGACATGATATAAAGCCTGTCTGTACTGTATTTTTGGCATGATAGTTGGACAACTCTAGAAGACCCTCTAAATTCCTAGGGCAGAAATGACCCAAGAGCATTTCTAACTCTTTCTTTTTCTGACCCTTTCTCATTGCAGAAGATGACCTCTGAAGGGTATAATTTAAGGGTTATTTTTTCCTTGAACTTTACTTCAATATGCCTAATAACAGGAGTAATCCTTTTATTCCATTTGCCCACAACTGCAAATGCCAAACAACTCAGTTTTTAGACCTGGACCTCTTGTTTGTTTAGTGCCTTGCTTTTGTTCTGGAAAAAAGTTTGCCTTGATCCACTTCGATCCACTTGATCCTACCAGAATTTAAAGACTAAGTGTAAAATGATTCCCATTATTCCATTTTTGTTCAACCTCTTTCTTTTGAAGCAAGTTTGTCAGGTTTTTAACTCACTGGATTCAGTCTGCTTATTCAGACACCCTGCTAGCAGTTTGTGGGCCCTGAGACATGGTTGCTACATCTACTGATTTGATCTGAGAAGAAAAATAGATCAGTCTAGAAAGGCCTCTGGAGGGACACAGCAAGCAGCTCAGACTGGGGTTCAAAAAGCTGAATAATGGAAATTGTTAACAGTAGAAATTCAGTATGGGTGAATGCATATGAGCTGATGTTCACACAGGAATTATTCACACAGGGGCCAGTAAGACCCCTAACCTATACTCCAGCAAAAAGAGATGGTAGAGAGACTGGATGACGTGGCTATTGTTTGAACACAAGAAGAAAATTACCATAACAGGGGCCCCAAATTCAACCAAAACTTGAAAATGTTTAGTTTGGTCACCTCCCAGCAGGGGCTGAATAGTAGGACAAAAGGAAGGGTGGGCAGGGGGTATCTTCTACTATGGGGAATATTTCTCAGAATTAGTCTAGAGTGCACCAACAATAGCTTAACTCAAAGTCTTCTTTGAGTGCAACTGGCAACTTTTAGAGGCAATCCATGCAGTTTTCTTGGCATCTGTATAGAAATAGGTTGCTGTTGCCATTTTCCAGGAGGCTGCGAACTTGAGATTACAGATAGTCTTCCATCCAAGTAATAACCAGGTCTAGCCTCTGTTTAGCTTTCGTGTTGATATCATATATGGTTACTAGAACACTAAGGATCCTTGACCTTGAAAGGTATACATAACAGCTGCAAGTTTCCCCTCTGTCTCCAAAGGCCCTCTTTTAATTCCAATGTTGTGTTCTTAGACACAGAAAATCCAGGCTTCTTGAAATCTCTCATGTGTACCTTAGGCACTGCGTGTGTGTGTGTGTGTGTGTGTGTATTGTGGAAGCAGTGAGAGTGAGAGGGAAGAAACACATATTGAAATCCTGCCAGATATCACATCTGCCTTTCTTTGCACCTCAGAGGGTGAAGTCAAACAACAAGGTGGTGAAGCTGAGTGAACCTATCAATTAACGTAGTGAGGGCCACCTTCTCTCTTTCTGACAAATAACTAGGTGCCCTGGAGGTTGGGGGAAGGCTGGGGGCCTGTGGGGGGACTCACACAATCTACTTACTGGTTGTCTATCTGGCAAAAGCAGCCTGCAACACCTATGCAACAGATACACACAGCTGTATGATCCCAGCTGTTGATCCATCTGTAGATGGCACTGCAGAAATGTCTATCTTTGAAAAAGTAGAAAGGAAGCAGATTGATGAACAGCAGAGTTAAGAGGTCTGATTTCTCCCCATCGTCATTATTCTTCCTTTCTTATGTTGTGTCCCTATTAACCTTTGCAGGTTGGGGATGATGAGAACTGTGGTCTAACACATCTGGAGGCTGGGAAAAGCTGCCATAGAAAATCACTGCCAGAGTGGGTGATTAACAAGGTAAGCTGGAAAAAAAAAAGTTGTTTTTTAACCTCCCAGATACTGTGTGGCATTCCTGGGCTTTTCACTTTGCCTCTTAGTAGAATTATCTCAAGTTTGTTGTTATTTTATTTTAAAAAATACACATGAAAGTCCTTTATATGGTTCATGACTCTACATCTCTGTTCTGTATGGGATATCTTGGTGGTGTAAGTTTCTGCCAACAGCTTCTATTATCTTTTGAATCCACAAAACAACAAAGGCAATAATTATAGTCTGAAGATGCTATAGTGTTTCAAATAAGCCTACGGTGGTGGCATTACAAAAGCAATGCCTTTGGTTTCCCTACAGCTTCTACCCTGCTTAAAGACATCCCAATTACGCTATGCGTTTCAGAAGAAAAAAGTCTCTCCTTAAACAGAAACAGTTTTTCTGAAACCTCTTAGAAGTCTCCTTAAAAGAAAAAAGGAAAAAAAAAAGGAAAACAATTCTGTGAATAAAAATGGAGGTACAGCAGAAAAAAGAGTCTGGCTTTGTGAAATAGGTAATTTTTGTATTTGGGATGATGGGGAGGGAGAAATAGACATGATGAGGGGGATAAATGTATGTCATTTAAAACCTCTTATGTACATCTGCGGCTTGTCAACTTGTGATCTTCTGATCCTTGAATATTTGGCAACCCTGTGATTTGCGATAATGGAATTACTAGAAAAAGTTTATCAACAAAGACATAATATTATAAATGGGAATTGCAAGGCTTCAGATGTTTTAGAGATGAATAGATGGAATGATACTGGGGTGGAAGAAGGGAGGGAAGGGAATGCTGCAAATCTTTTGCATAGGTCTTTACGTACATGGGCAGCATATAAATTCCATGGGTCAGCTATTAAGCTTCCCATGAGATCAGCGGATATGCTGATATTATTGACATAGTGGATGGCAGCACCTGACTCACCTTTAGTGATTAAAAAAAAAGTTAAGGAGAGTTGGGCCTGACTGGTGCTTGGATGGAAGAGCATCAAGAAATCTCAGGGACATTGGTTAGATTTAGAAGCTGAAAAAACATTCCAGAAAAGGGCAGTGGCAAACTACTTCCATACTGTTGCTGAGAAAAATTCATCTGATTACTAGGAAACTTCCAAATTTGAGGGTGACATTAACTCTTTTACTGATCTGGTTGGGGGAAGGCCTACTTCTATGAGTACTTAATATTTTCTTATGGCCAGCATGCAGGACTGCATACAGTCATGAAGCCATCATCAACTCAACATATCCTGGGACAAGATACAATTACAGATCACACCAAATTCCAAATGCATAAAAAAACCACTGCATGGATGTCCTCAGATGGGTGCAATGCTGAATTGGATTTCTACACTGAATGCTACAAGCTAAAGCCATGGTCATCAATAAAAAACTCAGTTTATACAACAGTCTCAATAGAACAGAACAAGATGTTGTCCAAGGCCTCAAGAATAACAGTGATATTATAATCAAACAAGCTGACAGAGGAAGGCCAGTTGTCGCTGTGAATGAAGGAGATTATGTCAAGGAAGCCAAGAAGCAAATCTCCTCATTCTACCAACTTCTCTCCTCAAATCCTACAACAATAATTCAGAAACAACCAAGCAATCTGATGAAAGACTTTACTAAGGACACATGAGGCTGCATCTGCATGGGAACTTCTCTGGAGTCCTGACCAGGCATCTTTTACCTGCTTTAGAAAATAGACCAGGCAACCTTGGCTGTCCCATTGTTTCAAGCATTGGAACTACCATAACTGGTAGTTTCATGGACTCTGTACTCATAGATTATGCCACTAGCACTCCCAGCTACATAAGAGACACCACAGACTTCCTAAGAAAACAAACTCCCTCATCAATCTCTTGAACAACAGTATTTTCACCACCATAAATGTTGAGGGCCTATATACCAACATCTCAACAAACAAGGACTCCAAACCATCAAGAGCATCATCTCTGATGCCAAAACAGCACACCAGACAGACCACAGAAACAGAACAATATAACACCACTGGAGGTCACCTACAGTTCACAGTTCAAGCCACTCAAACACATTATTAATAAGATACTAGCCTATGTTGGACAATGACACTTCACTTTCTCAGGCACTGGGGCAGGCCTATACTTGCATATATACAACCACTCAACCTGAAGCAGATTCTAACAAGCAACAACAGGGCAATGATGCTGACATGGGATCCAGGCCCTCATATAACCCCAGATGTCTACTTTTCCCTCACATCTACATCAAAAGCACCATCACATGCCCCCAAAAGTACATGCACAAGATTAGAGGTGGTTTCATATGCTTTTCATCTAACGTGATATATGCCATCATCTGCCAGCAACACCTCTCTGGATTCTACATAGGACAAACAGGACTGACATTAGGACTCAAAACAAGGGCAAAGTAACATCAGAGCATTTAAACCACCCAGGATACTCTAGGGCAGACCTCAAAGGGTCTGTTTGGGAAAAATGGGACTTTAACAGCATCATTGAGCAAGAGGCTGCTGAACTCACAAACATCAAAAAGTTTCAGTCAATCTCAGAAGGTCTCAGCAAACACAATGGTGTTTTTTAACATGTTACAATAGTTAATTGATAAAGTACTTGTAATCTGTCTCCCATGTAACTTGCATCTGCATAATAATCTTCTCTTCCCACACCTCATCCTAATTTAAATCTTACATCAGTCAAACCATTCTATGTATCTGATGAAGGGAGCTGCACTTCACCAAAGCTTATACCTTTTAATGAAGCTGAAAAAAATGCTACCCAGACCTCACCTGATTTTCAAACAACCCTGAGGGAGAGAACAAAAAGACAACCAACCAAGGAGTAATAGACTCTGTGATTTTGTAGTATTTTTTCCTTGGTGCAATGATGTTTGCATTTGAGTACATAACAGTACTAGGGAGATAAGTGAGGCAAGATTTATCCTTGACCCTGATTCAAGGATTTTGCAGGGATTTACATTCACTTTTAAGCACCTCAGTTTCTCCATCTGCAGCACTGATTTGAAATCAAACAACCTCTGTGAGCATTAAATACTTAGTTAATCAGATACCAGGAATTATAGTCTATAATAATTTCTTGTAGGTGAAGCACTCTTATTGAAAATAAAAAACCCAGTCCACCGTGACATCTCAAAAAATGATTCCCCTTCTTTTATGATAGGGAGGGGAACCAGCTGTCTATCAGGAGGCCAGAGAGTAGGGGAATTCTGGGCCACCAAAATGGGAGAGTGGTAGCAAGTTTGCCCATCTTTCAAAAGATGTAAGATTATGAAAACCTACCTAAAAGAAACCCACTCTGGAAATTTCTGCATCGATCATTCTCTTGTGAGCATCTGGTATGCTCAAGCACATATCTTGGGGAAGTTA
Organism: Candoia aspera; assembly: GCF_035149785.1. Lineage (NCBI taxonomy): Eukaryota > Metazoa > Chordata > Lepidosauria > Squamata > Candoiidae > Candoia > Candoia aspera. The sequence goes on from NC_086153.1 coordinate 207,612,622, forward strand.
TTGGCCCTGACCAGATAAATCATCCAGCCTTTCTCAGAGTCATTCCATTTGGGGAAGGGACACACCCTGCTAGAACTGAGTAGCAACTAAAGATGGGATTGGGTGGGAAGGAGAACTAAATAAATAAAGAAATGAACTCCTTCGGTTGTACAAGCATACATGGTGTGTGTAAAGCCTGCTTTCTATTCTCTCACTGACTTTTCTCTGAAAGGCATTTTCATGTGGGTGGCATAAAGGTGCTGTTAAATAAATAAATAATAAATAAACGTTTCTAGTGTTTTTAGCATTTATCCAGTTCGTTGGTCCTTGCCTAACAGTTTATACCTCTAATCCAATTGGACAACTGGATTCCAAAGAGGGCATATTAAATATAAAATCAATTGTACATGAATTTGGCACTGATAATCCAGTGTTCTTTCCTGTATATGCACTTACCAGGGTTAGTGTCAGTTACTGCCAGTGAGATGTATTTCAGAGGATCCAACTATATTTATCAGATTTATACTTGCTGCAATCAAAACAGAATATCTGTGAAATGAATGTGCCTTTGAATTCCATAATTGGGTTCCCCTCCCTCCTTTCCTTTTAACTAGCAGCAACCCCAGGGAAATGAATGGGAGATTATTGATTATTATCAGACATGTGGTTCATATACATGCATAAAAAATAATCCTGTCTTCCCATTGCTGTTTTTCCTCTAAAATCCCCACCTCCACCCATCACATAAATACTAATAGTAGCAAATAAATAGCTTGTATCACACACTGATCTTCCGTGACACTAGGTTTGCATCTTGCAAAATCACTATGCCCCACAACTCACCTAATCTCATAATACTGGAATCTCCTGGTCACCCAACAAAATTGGATGGTGGAAGACTGACACCAGGCAGTAGGAAGTACTTTTTTTTTTGCACAGTTCATAAATCATGTACAGAGGTTGGTAGTTATGATGCTAAGAAGAACACTACAGTGAATGGCCTCCATAAAGATTTGGACCATTATTGGTGACATGCAGGAGATAAGGCTGTGTACCCTTAACACTAGTTGTTCGGGATCATGAACCAGATCATTGTTTTTTAGTGGGTTTCCCAGAGGCATCAGTGTGGCAAAAGTGCAAACCAAAGTGTGGCACTTGCTCTAATCCATCAAGAGTGTTCTTGAAGATTTGGGCTGAGTTTTCCACAGCTGTGCTCAAGCCATCTCCTTTCTCCTCTGTGTCAGATGTGTAACTGCCAAGGAGGATGTACGGCTCCCACGGCTGTGTGTGAGATTCCTAATGGTGATAAAAAAACAAATTCATTTCAACTCACATACTAAATATCTAACTAGTTGTGGGATCTGATTTCTATTTAAGATAGGTCCAAGCAATGGCAGAATTATGTGTGTGTGTGTTAAAGATGACCACAGTGGGTGGCCAGTTTCCTAGTTCAGCAAACACCTCTCACTTGAAAGCATTACCAGCTGATCTGCTGGTCTAACCTGCATCCTGTGGCTCCCATCAGTGGATTAAGCTGAACACATTAGTCAGGATCCTGAGCCAAGTGCTGAACTTCAGTGTTGATTCTGCCACAAGAGCATCATCTCTCCCTCTGTCCTGTCCCAGTATTGCCAATTAAGTTGCTATTTCTAAAGGGGATTTTTTTAAACAGTTATTTTAATTATTTTAACTTTAGAAAAGTTAAAGTGTTGATCAATTGCTCTTAGAGGATGTTTTACTTAGACTCGAAGCTTCACCTGGCCTTCTCAAGAATGAGACCCAGATATTGATAAAGCCCCAGATAATGTGGTTGTTAGCATTTTCTTGTGGTGGTGGTGGTGGTGGTGAGAGCATTTTAAGCCATTACTCCTCATTGAAGTTAATTCTTACAACCTTAGACTGCAGAAATGCACGTTTTGTGTAACAACAAACTGACAACACTGAAAAATGAAGAGCAGAATGTCTGAACCAATGCTTGAGGAATTATTTAGACAAGGTCATTGTCTTGCAATTGTCAAAGAGCAGGGAAATGACAGAAGAGGGGGCATTTGTCACAATAAGGTAAAGAGGGATCCTCTTTGTTCCCTCTATTCAGCTTGGAAGGGGTTTTGGCTAACAACAGAGCACCCTCATCTGGCAGCTTGCCCACAATGGGATTTGGAGACAGGAAGCCTCCTTGGCAATTAACTCTTTGCAATTTGACCCAGCAGCTTTGTTTGAATGGACCAGTGTCAGACATTTAGTGATGCATAATCACCGTACACAGGAGGAAACACTTGCATCTAGCCTTAAGGACATATTACTAGCATCATTGGGTTCTATAAACACTATTCAGGTAGTGTGCTTGAGCTTCTCACCAGGGCTTAAAGTGCTTTGGCTGCAACAATGTTTTTGCTACCCATGGTAGAAGTGAAACAAGACAGGGCCAAGTTTCTACAAACCTCCCCATCACTGAGCATCCATTTGATTCTCCCTCTTTGTGGAGGAATTCCTTAAGGGCTGTCAATATTGTCCTGCTTGTGAAATAGAGAAGAGTTAGGATAAGGCCCTAAATTAGCCAAGAAATAGTTGGGACAAAATTTAATTCACATTTAACTTGAATGTTGGAGCCAGAGTAATATCCAAACTGTGGGGAGGAGTATGTGAAATAACAGCCAAATACAGTCTAGACTGGAGTTGTCCTTCATCAACATCTGGGAGACTAAGGATCATCATCTGCATTGTCATTCATCAACATCTGGGAGTCGAAGGACCATCAATCCTTGTTTGCAGATGCATTTACTGCAGAACTTTATATATTCTATGCTAAAAACAAAAACTCTTCCTCTTGGAAGATATTACACATTCTGTAAAATTATATAAATTAAGAAAAATAGATTTTTGTCCAGATTTATTCTCCTATTCCTCAGAGGAAAAGGTGAAGGATTATTTATTGCATAGTAACCTAGAGATACGTTTACTTAGTCTTGAGATATCACCAGCCACTGCTGCTTGCTTTCAAGTTTATCAGCATTCTACCCATGAGCAGTAGAAATCTGCACCTTGTAATCAAATAAGTTTTTCAGTGTTCCAAGTTTGTTTTTGGCATTACGCAACCAAAGAATCAGAAAAGTTACATGTTTATAGTAATGCTGGCAGCAGAATAAAATTTGGATCATGACAGGAAGCAAACACAATTTGTAACTTGTAAAAGCAGGAAATTTGAAGATAAGAGGAGACTATGTTGAAAAGTTATTAGTACAACTCTGCCAGAATTTAGTTTCTTCTGTGATTGGGAAACAAGTACAGAATAAAGTCATAGAAGTATGCAGATAAGAAAACTTGGACACATTGTTTAAATGTTTAACAGAGGCTCAACATCTTTATGTAGCACCTCTAGCAGTAGCAAAGGAAAACTGAAATAAGCTTATAATTTAACAAGTGACATTTTAGATAGATGCACAATTTGGCACACTTAATGGACAACAACACACTACAAGCAGCATTCAACAACTGTGAATATATGAGTAGCAAATAAACAAATGCCTACTATTCTTTAAAAGACATTCATGGGAACTTCATTTTGTTGCCAGATCCAAGCACAAAGGAACTGAGCTGCAGGCATGTTTCACATGTGATTATTTCTTCTTCCTCTTCTTCCTCCTCCTCCCCCCCCCACAAAACCTCCCATATTTGGCAAACTTTTACAGCTTTTCTTAAAATTTGGAGAAAGGATTTACAAGATAGTGTAAGCATTTTCACTCAAGTAATTCTAAACAAACAAAAGTAACAGCTTCTCTCTTGGTGTGTTTAGTTTGTTCGGCTTACTTCAGGATAAGTGTGTCTGTAGTAGGCTTCCTCCCCACCATCAGAGATGTTGGATCTTTAATCACCATTAGCCATTATCCAACACATCTTGAGGGTGCCAGGTTGGAATTGCAGTTTTAACAACGAGCAATATAAGGAATATTCATCCTTTTAGCCAACTCAGGTGTTTGGACTACAGTTCCCATTAAACTCAACAATTGATCAGGACAGCTTGGTCTGATGGTAGTTGGTATCCAAAGCATTTGGAATCTGCCACGTTGTCAACACCTTCCCATTCAAGAACATTTTTCCTCCTTCACTTTCTCCCATTGTGGGAAGGGAAACAATTTGGAATCCTGAGACCTCCATTCTGGAACTTGATTGATTTGTTTGGGATGGGGCAAATGGCAGCTTTTAGGAATCAAGTTCAGCCTGACTCTCTCTCGCTCACCCTCTTTCTTCTCCCTTCTCTCTCAAATGTACTTTTATCCATATCAAATGACCCATGTGGGATGAAGAGGGCTTGTGTGCCTCGCTGGAACATTAAGGAGAAAGTTGTTCCCATTGCTCTTCCAAAATGTTCATCTCCACAGAGCTTTGGTGCACAAAGCTCCTTGCTAATCTATGCATCTGATCTATGCATCTCATCTATGCATCAATGGACCAGGAGCCTCACCATGTGTCGAGAGGCTGGTTTTTCCCTGTTGTGTCCTAGTCTCAAAATGAAGGCAGCTCTAGGCTTTGTCCTAAAACTCCATGAGGCCTGGGCAGCCCCGGGGCATTCTCTTTGATTAGTGCTGCTTTAATAAACAAATGGGAACATTGGATTGCAATAACAGCCTAAGCAACAGACCGAATACTAAATGACTGCAGTGGCAGGCCACTTTGCTGAGCCATATCCTGTCCAAGGCGTTTTTGTCATCAGGGATGACCCAAAACATTTGGTCCATAAAAAGTGTTAAGAGTCGTAGAGACTCCTGGCAGCAATCTGTGTCACAGCATAAAAAAAACAAATGACTTCAGACATGGCATTAAATGGGCAAGATCAATCCAGGAAATGCTTCTCTATAAAATGAGATTCACTCCAGCCACCTATGCACAGAGGCACCATTTTTAAGTCAGGAATGAGCACATGTCCTTTGGCAGCACCATACAATTGGGCACATAGGACGCCTTTGTGCCTGGGAAAAGATGCTATGGAAAGGAAGAAACCTTGAAGGAAGATTCCTGGAGGCATGAGGTTTAGAATGTATTATCCTCAATGTTTCTGGACATGCTTGCTGTCCAAATCTGAGTAGCATTTCAGAGAAGCATCTGTTTTGGACTACTTTAAAAGAAAATATTATCCAACTCAGACATATCACTGCTTGGTCACTGATGGAGTGATGCATGGTAGTTTGATAAATCAGATTCACTTTGTGTTAATTAATTTGGATATATTAGCAGTGGCACGATCCAATATTAAAAGGGCACTCTCCAACTTTCTGTCATTCTCAAGTCATTCTGTTAATTTTGTCTCTGATGATGTTTGCAACTCTACGGAGTAGCCGCAGCTGACTGCACATTCCTTCACTGTGGTGATTTCCCACTTCAACACATTCAACACATTAGTGGCTTTGTAAAGGTAGCCATTAATGTCCATGGGGGGTTGGGGGAATGTGGGAGAGAGTAGAAGGAAGCTAACTGAATTTTAGTATATATGTGTAATGGGGGTATTCTCTCAGATTTCTAAAATGCCTTTTTAACACTTTCATCTGAATTCTATATTTCTGTTTAGAAAAATGGAGTGGATTTCCTTTTTTATATAAATACAGACTCAGAGAGAGACACATTGAATTTGGTTAGGCAGGGCCGTTTAGTGGCATTCATTCTGGATCTGCTATTTTCCAAGATAGCCGTGATGTTCATGTGAGCTTCAACCAATTCAGGATTGGGAGCATATAGAAAATTAATTTTGGCAGCAAAATACAATGTGCTGCAGTTGTTTCTTCATTCAAAAGGAGTACAAGAAATGGTATGAGCTGTTATTACCACTGGTAAGGTATGTGGAAAAGAATGCCAGTTAGAAATATTAGAATAAACATTAGAAATATCACAAGCGGTCTTTGGCCATTCACTAACTCAGTTTTATGAATTGCTGTTATGATTAGAAGCAAAAACAGTGTGTACACTGCTATGAATTTCTTGAAGGAAAGATGATAAAACTGAGAACTTGGTTTATTATCTAAATGTTTTGGGGACGCGGTTTTCTTCTTACATAAAAAAACAAGTGACTGACCACCTCTTGCATTAACACATTCTCAAATGGCATCTTTAATACCTGCGTGTGATTACAATTTTTTATGGAAGACCATAAGGCAGTTCTTTATATTTGTTAACCAATAAACATTTCCAGTGCAAGGTCTCATTTAATTTTTCTAAACAATTGTTGTTGGATCTCATCAGTTCTGTCATAATTCATCAGTTCTGTTAAATATATTGTATTGGACAAAACAGTGGCTTTCATCAATCTTAAATTTCCATAAATATGTGGCTTAGGTGTACTTTTAGTCATTCTAATTACTTCTAATCAGGAGGCCACAGATGATCTCTCACACACTTATACAGACACTGTCATGTCAACAAGCAATTCTGCATAGGTTATGCAACAGAAGACCTACTCAAGCCTTAACAAGTAACTGAGACTGAATTTATTGATTTGGCTTGGAATTTGGTGTGTATGACTGTTGTGTTTCATCCTTCTTGTTTCCCCCCTTTCTCAAGTATATTCTTTTATAGATCTAGACATTTGTCTTTATCATGTTAAAGAGAAATTTCTCATTAAAACCTTCCTTCTATGCAAGACTGCATGGTGGCACAGCTACCCCTTGTGTTCTCAGGGTTTTCTTAAGTTTTTCTAAGTCCTTTGGGTAGAAAAATCTCCAAAATGCTTTTATTTTTATTTCTTCCTTTACAGCTGAGCAGGGTCTTGGCAGAGGGACTTAGAATCCCCAGCGAAGTATATTAAAAAAAATATTCTAGGAGGTTCATTCTGTGATAGTCTACCATAATTCTTCTTGGAGGCACTTAGCAATGACATGCCCCACTAGTACAGAGCATAATATTGATTTGTTTTCTGAGTGTTAGGTGTGATATTCTCCTTCCTTATCCATTTCCCACAAAATGTCTACATGGATTTTATCAGCTACTATTTTTAGAGACTTATTTATTTATTAAACAGATTTATAAGGTTGCCCAACTCACACATGGTGACTCTGGGTGGCTTACAGAATTAAAAACCCTAAAACCACAATAGACATCCTCCAGTGGCAGCAAACACATTCATATCAGCCACTTGACTGGCTCCAAAGCAGCCTGGGGGTCCCCAGGCCCGTTGACAGAACCACGTCTTCAGGACCTTCCAGAACAGCAGCAAGGAGGGGGCCAATCTTATATCTGGGGTAATGATTTTCCAAAGGGAAGAAGCCACTACAGAGAAGGCCCTTTTCCTTGGCTCCACTAGATGTACCTCCCTAACCGAAGGGACCCACAGCATACCCTGCCTCCCCGCTCTGGTAAGCTGGGTAGATGTAACCGGGGGAAGGGGGTCCTGCAAATAACCTGGTGACTAGGGTGTGGGTGACTGTGAGAAGGCCTGTTGGTCCAGGAATGGGCATAGCTGGTGCACAACACGCAGTTGTACAAAGGTCCTCCTGGCCACAACTGCCACCTGCTTTTTGAGCAGGAGTCGTGAGTCCAGGATAACCCCCAGGTTACGCACAGGGTCTGTCTGGGGCAGTGCAACCCCATCCAAGACCAAAGATGGTAATTCTCTGGAAACCAAAGAGCCTCGAACCCCCAGCCATTCTGTCTTGCCAGGGTTCAACTTCAACCTGTTGCTCCCCATCCAGACCTCAACAGCCTCCAGGGACCAGGAGAGGGCGGTTGTGGCATCGCTTAACTCACCATGGGCAGAGGTTGTCCTGTTCAGACTATGAGGTGGCCAGGCAGATTTAATAGCAAAAAATACTCTTTATTAAATAACTATTTACAATAAATAAGTCCTTAGAATCAAGAAGTAGACTGGTTTCGATCAAGACCAACTGGGTAGCAACAAGGAAACTGGCAAGGTTGCAGGGGGAGATGGTAGCAAAACAGCAGAGCAGGATTCTCTAACGGAGGCTGGAAGGCTGGAAGAAGCTAGGGCACATGGCACTACTGGAACTGGGATCGAGTGATCACAATCTGGAACACCACTCAAACTAGGCTGTCACTGGAATGCTTGGCGAGGCTGAGTGGAGCCCTCCGGACAAGTCTCGGTTCTAATGACAGGACTGGACTGGACTCGGTGACTCAGGCTGGACTGGATGCTCGAAACTGGGAATGCGGAACAAGGCTGAGAACCCGAAGCAAGACTAGACTCAACTGGAGGCACTGGGCTGGGCTGGATACTCTGGACTAGAGACTCGGAGCAAGGCTGAGAACTCAAAGCAAGGCTGGACTTGGCTGGAGCTACTGGGCTGGGCTGAATACTCTCGACTAGAGACTCAAAGCAAGGCTGAGAACTTGGAGCAAGGCTGGACTTGGCTGAAGATTCCTGGTGAGGCTGGAAGCTAGGCCCCAGACAAGACTGGACTGGAAGTTCTGGAGTAGGCAAGGAACTTGAGATATGACAGGACTGGATCACAGGTTCTAGACAAGATTGCAAACCTGGTTCACAACAAGATAGGTGTGAAGTTCCTGAGCAATGTCATGCAACTGGGGCGTGGCTAAACTGGGCTGGAGATCCAAGGCAAGGCTGGAGACTGGAAGGCTGGAAGAAGCTGGAGTGCGAGGTGCTACTGAAGCTGAAGTCAAATGATCTCAAACTGAAACACCACTTGAAATAGGCTGGTACCAGAACACTGGGCAGGGCTGACCAGAAGCCCCTCGATACTTCTGGGATCTAAGGACCAGACTGTATTGGACTCGATGACTCGGGCTGGACTGGAGACTGGAGACTGAAGACTTGTAGCAAGGCTGAACTAGGAACTCAGAGCAAGACTGAGAACTCGGAACAAGGCTGGACTTGGCTGGAAGCCTGGACTAGATAGCAATTCGGGTTCACAACTAGATAGGTGTGGAACTCCTGAACAAGGTCAAGCACCCAAAGAGCGGCTAAACTGGACTGGAGAACCTCGATGAGACTGGAGGTTGGAAGCACCCTGAATCTGTGCCGAAGACCTGGAACAAAGCTGTGAGCTGGGAACGTTGCAAGGGTGCACCGAAGGCTCAGGGTGAGGCTGCGGACTTGAGACATGACAAGGCTGGACTGGAGAATCTGGACACAGCTGGAATCTTGAAACAGGGCAAGAAGCACACCTGGAATGTGCACAAGGTGACCACGGAGTTCCGAGGCTGGACATGAGACTGAGGTTGCTGGGTTCAGCAAGGAGAGGATCCTTTTTGGCAGCAGAGGCAGGATTCAAGTCCTTTTCAGTGGAGAATGCTGGTGCTGATTCCTCTTTGGTAACAGACACTCTCCAGTGCTGGTAAAGACTCTTCTGTGGGAGCTGCAGCCTTGTAGGATCGGTTGTCTCCAGCAGCTTGCTCTTCGCGCATCTGCCTTTTATGCTGATCCTTCACGTGCCTGTTTCCTTCTGCAGCCAATTGGGCTGCCTTCTCCTTCGTGCACTTTTCTGCCCGTCATTGGTGCGCGCCGATTGCAGGATTCAATTCCTCTTCCGAAGATTGGCCAATCAGCGCCTGTGACTCTTCCCGTGCTGCTGACTCATCTCTGGGTTTCGCTTTCCCTGTTTCAGCCCGGTAAGTTTCTATTTCCTCCTCTGACTCAGAAAGCGTTTGGTTTTCTGAGTCAGAGGCTGGCTGGAATCTCACAGAGGTGTACAACTGAGTATTATCAGCATAATGATGATATCTCACTCTATGGTGACGGATGATCTCACCCAGTGGCTTCATGTAGATGTTAAAAAAGAGCAGAGAGAGCACCAACCCCTGCAGTACCCCACAAAGCAGGGGCTGCGGGCGGGACCTCTCACCCCCGATCATCACCAACTGGAAACAGCCCTGGAGGAAGGAGGCGAACCAGGACAAGACGGTGCTCCCCCCATCCCCAACCCCCAAAGCCGCTCCAGAAGGATACCACAGTTGATGGTATCGAAAGCTGCTGAGAGGTCAAGTAGAGCCAGGATGGTCACATACCCGCCATCCCGCTCCCACCAGAAATCATTGAAAAGCACGACCAATGCCGTTTCCATCCCATAACCAGGTCCGAATCATGACTGAAAGGGGCCCAGGTAATCCATTTCATCCAGGATCCTCTGGAGCTACAGCGTGACCATCTTCTCAACAACCTTCCCCCAAAAAGGGAGGTTGGAGACAGGACAAAAACTGTCCATCACACTGTGTGCCTTGATTCTTGACATAATATTGTGTGCCTTGAGTCTTCTTTCTGTGGTTGTAGCATTTGCTAAATTAATTTTTAAAGGATTTGAAAATCAGTTTAAGGGTCCATGATTGTTGAAAAATCCCAAATTCCCATCTGCTTCCTTAGGTCTGGATTCTTCATTCATCTTGCCAGAATAGGATCATATGCCTTTTCTTTACCCTTTTCCTTTCTTAGGGACATGGTTGTTGTTGTTGTTTTTTTACAAAAAATATAGTCTGTGGTTGCATCCAAAATGGGGAATATTCTTCAGGATTTTTGAACTGCTGTTGGATATTGGCTTTAGGTCTTAGTTGGTAAACTGAAATTAAACCACAATACTCAGTTTCATTGTAAGGATTAACTGGTTAATCAATATATAGGACGTCTAGACTGAAGAAAAATAGATTTTGAGAGGAGGAACAAGGTCATATTTCGCTGCTATGGTTTCCAGAATACTAAAAACAGTATTCTCCAAACTAGGCTGAACTTACCTGGAATTCTCATGGCCATCCATGGGGTGGAGAATGATGATGTCACCATGCAAGTGCTGCAAATTAAGAACGTGCATCAGATGTTGGCATGCAAGTACTTGAGGCATTTACATGATTACATCACTACAGTTTGCTACACACACTGCTGGGTTCAAGCAATGCAAAATCACATGGTGTTCTATGATTCAGTGTTATGTATAAATCTGAGCTTAAGCACAAATAATACTTTCTTTGTAGCTGACAAATCAGGTTCTGAAATTAGAGTTTGATAGCAAGCACAGTACAAATCATGCTAAAGTATATTGTGGTAGGCTGAATTTTGGCTTAGTGTGTTGTGTGATCCTAGTCAATTGTGGATTTAATAAATCATGGTTAAAGAACTATGACTCAGTATGTCAATTTACCCTGTACTTTATTTTAATTCCTAGTTCATTGGCAATCCACTATTGGAACTAGTATTCTGGTTCAAGAGGGTGCTGCATCATAGGGTAAAGTCACGAATGTATGAGATTATCTGCAAACAAAACCAACTAAGCAACTCTAAACTAATGATTAGCCTGTAACTTCAAAATCTGGGGAGATCACATAGCTTAGTTAGTGCATGGTTAGTGCAACTGGCTAGTTTTTTCATTCTGTATGAAAGAGGCATGGGAGTGCAAATGGCATCTGTATCGGTGTGTCTCCCTCCAATAGAAGCTGCGTGGAAGCCCACTGCTGGGAGTAGAAGACTTCTCTGGTCCTGGCAATACTGTGTATATTCAAACCAAACTTTCCCCAAATGAAGTTCTCTTTCTGATGGGAGCCCTGTATCTTTCCATTCCATTTGTGAAAAAGTTTCCTCAATGAAAGAAAGGGATGGTCTAGCTTTTGTTATCACTGGCCATGGGTTCCATTAAGTGACCATCCTCTTGAAATGTCATTACAGCTTGAACCTGGGCATGTATCACTGTTTTCATAAACTCATCTGCTGTGATCTTGCAATAATAAATAGAGAAGGATGCTCATGTTGACCTCAGATGTCTGTTCAAAGTCATTGTGTGCTATTATTTGAGTAGCTTGAGGTGAAATAATGTTCAGCTCAGCTTCCTGGAGCTGCATCTGAAATGCAATTAATTGACTGCTGTTAGTTGTCAATTAACATTCATTATCAATTAGTTCATCAAATTGATTAGTTGGCAGGACCTTAAAGCCTAAATGCACTCCTTTCCATTATAAATATGTCTATAAGGGTAAAAGCAACTGGCTAATTGATGTCAAACTTGAAATTGCTTATATTGGTCATGATTCAGAGGAGTAGACTGTATTTAATAACCAGATTCCACTAATTTTGTAGAAAGTAATGCATTTTTAAATGGCGGTGCAATTTCTCTCTGTGTGTGTATTTGTGTGTGTGTGTGTGAATGCATGTGTATACATATATATGTGTGTGTGTGTGTTTCTCTTTTTGTCTGTAACAGCATAAAGTAAGTATTTTTCCCTCTTTATGTGTTTGTGTTCCTTTTATAATATACATAAATTTGAAATGTATGCAACAAGCTGCTGCATCATCATGGTACTTTTGTCAGCAAGGTGACTGCTAGCTCCATATAACCTTAATGGCAACATCTAAGTTTTGGTATCCTCAAGATAAGTTAGAACCACAAGCCTCAGAGATCCCAGCCACCAACTGTCATGCAGGATGAACATTCTGGGTTTTGTGATATCAACACATCTGGAGGACACTAGTTGGGAGAAGGATGTTGTATACTGTGAGAAATGGCTCTTTGACTGTCCGGACCAAGTCAGTTGCCTTACCTTGTAGACTGGGTGGGGCTCTCCTGCTATATACAGGAACACAGTCCCTCTGCCCCCAGGCTATGAGCAGGCTTAGCCTTCTTACTTTGTTCCTATTCCTCCTCCTCTTCCCAATTATTACACATTTCTGTATTGGTTTCTTCTTCATGTTTTACTCTGAATTTTATTTTTTTATGCTGATTTTATTTTACTATTTCCAGAATTCTGTTCAAAGTTTGGTCTTAAGAGTCAAGCAGTACTCAGCATTACTAGATTCAGAGGTGAAGGATGTGGCTTAACTAGCCAATCTGTAGTAGATACAACCTCTCTCTGTGTTAAATTTTGTAACCCTGTTTCAGATTCTTTTAATTTATCCTCCAATGTGATAGGCCCAAGGTCACCCAGCTGGGTTTGTGCCTAAGCCAGAACTAGAACTCAGCCTCCTGGTTTCTAGCCCAGTGCTTTTAACCACTACACCAAGCTGGCACTCGTATTTTATAAATACATGCACTTTAATGCAGACTTTAATATAATTTTATTTTTTTAAAAAACTATACTTTAATATTATTTTATTTAAAAAAAAACATACTCTGTGTGTGTGTGTGTGTGTACACACACATACAAAAAAATACCAGTTGCTTGCAAACTTTGGAGAAGCACTCGCTTAGAAAGATAACAGAGTTTCATTTTCTATGTTAGTTTGAAAATGTGAAATTGGACATGTTCGTATTTAAATGTGGACTAGCACACTTCCTCTTTTCCAGAAGCACAACCTTCCATGATCTGGTGATTTCAGCATTATTTAGAAAAGGAATCCTAAACTTTCAAATGTGCATGCTTATAATCTCTTTTTCAAAACTTTGACAAAGATTGGGCAAAAACATCAGAAGGGTATCACATTCCCCCTTTTCTCCATCAAGTCACTTCAGGTCCCAGTCAGGAAATATGAGCCAGGAGAAGCTCTCTCATTTTGCACAACAGAAGAGAGGTTGATGAGCTTTCGGTATTTGTGGCTGTTCACATTTCTGCAGGGTTTGTAAAAAGCGAGCAATTCTCTCTCCCTGCCCTCAGAGAGGCACATCGGAAAGCAAAGGGAGCTGTTTGCTTCTTATGGATCCTAAATACTCGAGTTAAAAGTGTTCTGCCTTTTCTTTGCCTTTGTGAAAAGCTGGAATAGTCTTGCCTGCCCCCCCTCCAAAAAAAAGAAAAAAGTGGGGGAGATGAATACCCTGTGACCTAAATATGGCTGAAAGACACAATATGTGACCCGCTTCATGCTGCCTGTCATGGCCTGGAGCCACAGCAGGAACTCTATTAGAGGGAACAGCACAGATGCTAGCAGATGGCCAACATATTGTCCAGAGATGACCCATGTATAATTGCGGAAAAGTTCAATACATTCAGGTTTTGAATTTAATTGCATTGACCACCTTAGCTTCTGTTGCTGCTGTATGATAAAATGCATTTAAGGTGGAGACTCACTCACTCTCTCCAAAGATTTCTCAGGAGAAAATCCAAGGGTTGTTTTTACAGGCATTTGTCCTGTTCCATGCAGTTGAACACCTGGGTAGAAAGAGGAAAGTGAGGCTGTAAGAGTATCAAGGATATTTCTCCCCCACGCCCCTTCTCCCAGCATCCCTTGGGATAGTAAAACTTTCTGCTTTGTGGAAGGATGGTAAAAATAATAAACCCAAATGAGTGGCAGGCTCATGTTGGATCTGGGTGGCATACTAGATTCAGCCTACCTAGCAGCTATGTACATCTCTGCATATCATAATTCAACCAGGTCTTCATGAAGGTAATCAAGATATGAATTGCATATCTTTTATACTTTGGAAAATGCCATTGAAAGATAGTGCTAATTCTTCTGGAGTATGAACTATCGAATTAGATTTTTTTTTCCCTACTTACTACCATTATCTCTTTGTTAGCTTGGACATCTAGATTCCAGTCTACTAGAGAGAAGCCATGCCTTCCCCTTTCTTCTTCATCTGCTGAAACTGGAAGGCTATTGGTTGAGCTGTACAAGTTCTTAAAAAGGTATATCTACAACTAGCTCCACTTTATTATCAATAATAAAACTGGGGACATCGTTATACTAAGCTTTCAGAGAGTTGTTTAATTGAGCAAGTGAAAATAACACCAAGTTTTCCATCAAATGCCAGGTTTCTCAACCAGGGTTCCATGAGAGGTCCCTAGGGGTTCCCTGGGAGATCACAATTTATTTTAAAAAATCGTTTCAAATTTGGGCAACTTGACATTAAAGAGGTAAGTTTCATTCCTTATTTTCAGTTTAAGAACACAGTGAATACCTGTAATACAGGCCTACCCATGAAACGAAGATAACAATTTTGTAGCCTCTGGCCTATATTTCAGCCTGAATGTGCAGGGGTTCCCCGAGGCCTGAAAAATATTTCAAGGGTTCCTCCAGGGTCAAAAAGTTGAGAAAGGCTGGTCTAGGGCAAAAAGACAAGGCTCCTTCACTCTTCCACATTCAAAAGCGAGGCAGTGAGCTAATTTAGAAAATCAGTGGGTCATACGTGGGTTTCCTCTGCCAAAGATACCAATAGCTGGGGATGTCCCCATGGATGGCCTTGCTGTCACCTTATATCTAACTCCTCGCCTCACTCTGCCTCACTGTAGGACTGGCCTCGCTCTCTGGAAAGCTAGAATGATAATTTGCATAAATGATAATTTATCTGCTGTATACTTGTCTTATCCACCTAAGTATGTGATCAGTGACATAGACAATTTAAATAGAGTTTTCTGTATCTCTGCTGCCAACTTATGGTTAATTGGATTTTTGCCATACATGTTTGGTAGCCCTAACTGAAACCTTATATGTGTGAATAGTCTGTATCTTTGTAGCTATTGGTCTAAGCGCAGATTTGCTTCTCATAGACAACTTTGAAAATCTATTGGTCAGTATGCCTATGAACTTGCAAAGTTTACGACTTTTTTCAGAACTACTCCATTTCAAAGTCTTTTTCTGAAATTCAGTTGTGCTCTATTTGGCCCAGAGTAGACGTTTATGCATTGCCATAAAAGAGAACCAGAAAAAGTGAAGATATTCATAAAAAGTGCATCAGCTAATTCATTGGTAGCAAATAAAATGTACTAGTAATCCATATTACAATTGTAGTACAATAAATGTCACCTTATTGGGGAAGATTATTTTCAGAAGGCTGCAGAACCGGTACAGTCTGCTGCCAGATATGAGTTGTCCAGAGTTGATGGAAATTTCAAGGCCTCAGCTCTCCCATATGATGGTTCTTCCTGTCAATAGAGAACTCCCATCTGTAACTAGTGGATTTAGTCTTCTTGCTAATTTGCTTCAAGGAGGAAACATCATCTGATGACCTCTCATAGGCTGTGGCAGCATCACTCAAGTTCAAGGAAGCAGTTTTAATAAATTCCTTGTATTTGAGAGGTACAGCTCCCAATGTTATGTTCCTCAACTCCATGCTGTAGCACCAGAGGCTCTGGAATAGGCAATGGCCCTGTAAGAGGCAGAAAAGTCCCCTGAGAGGGGGATGAGTTGACAGCAGACCAACCAGACTTCAGAAGATCTTCTTGAGAGAATTTCAGACATCTTGCTGTACTCTGTTTAAGGTTCTTGCTTTGACTATTATGATTGATTGCTTCAGGTTAATCTATAATGTTCTTGTCCTGAACTTCAAGTGGATTTCTAGGAGAATGAAAAAAAAAAAATCAAAATGAGCCCAAAATGTATAAACGTGTGTAATTTATCCTTAACATTAATCTGTACTAACTCCTATCAAAACCATGGTGTGGATTCAGTGCATACTATATGTGCGTAAGAATCAGGATCTAATCAGACTGAGCTTCAGGACATTGGTATACATATAGAACCTTAGTAGAAATGTGTTAAACAAAACATGAAAGCTTTTCTTAACATCTGCAGGTCACCTTTTATATGCTACGTGCTTCAGCAAGTCAATTTGCTCAGTGCCTCTTGAAAGGATTGGGCCTCCTGCCTACTATACACTGTGTTGGGGGACGCTTAGGTACTGATAACCCAACATGTGGTAGATGCAAAACTTTTCAAGTGAATAGTACAAACAGATAATTTCACTTCACACCAGCAAGTCCCTTTGTATAGAAATTGCTACTGAATTTGAACAGGACTGGACCCACTGATTATATTTGCATTGTTTTTGTAAAAGTTAAGGTTTTACATGGATGGATGAGACAGGCCATGGAGACATGCACAATGGACAAATCTTGCTGAACGTTATGTGGCAGATGTATAAAACTATAGAAGTTTGTTTATTTAAAGAAACAATGCTACCAATTATATTATTTTGCTTTCCCACTTAGCTAAAACTGGTTACTTAAAAACAAACAAACAAACAAAGATTGTAATTGTGCCTATCCAACTCATACATTGTTCTGATCTCAAATCCAATCCCAATTCCACTTAGCTTTAATAGTTCTGCGGCATCAAATGCTGGGACAATATTGGTTAAATTTGCAACTTGGCTCAATCTGGAAGGGAGAAAAACAACTTGCTATGGCAATTTCTTGGACTTTGAAGAAGCAGGATAGAAAGAATATTGATGCTTTTGAAGTTTGGTGTTGGAGAAAACTGAGAATATCATGGACAGCTAAGAAAACAAACAAATGGATCATTGAACAGATTTCTCACTTGGGGCATGAATGACCAGACTCAAATTATCGTAGTTTGGATACATTAAGCAAAGACTTAGCTCTCTGAAGAAGACTGTAATGCTAGGAAAGAGAAGATGACAACCAACAGCAAGGTGGATGGACTCAGTTACGGTGGCAATGGGTTCACCATTGGAAGTTCTGAAGGAACAGACTGGAGACAGATCCTCCTGGAGAAAAATCTATCTGCTTAACACCGACTTGATGGCACATAATGAATCAATCAAATCATGGCAATGATGAAATCAGAAAAATGAGAAATCTACAAACACAACCGAAAGATTCCATGCATCTCTGCCACTGAGAAATAAGGAAAAAAAAATGTTTACAATTATAGCTTTCCTGCTGGTTAGTTACTGTAAAGCAGCCTGGTAAACACATTTTGTTTTTATTTTATTATTATAATAACATTTATTTTATTGGATTATTGGATTATTTCATTGCACTATTGTATGATTTGTTATATTTATATTCCACCTATCCCCCAGGAGCAAAGGCACCATACATAGCATTTCCCCCCTCTACAGCCACCTGTAAGGTGGAGCGGGTTACGGAAGACTGACCGGCCCAAACTGATCCGGCCAGCTGCCACGGCCAAGGAGGGATCTGAACCAGTCTTTCCCCTTCTAGTCCAACACTTTAACCTCTTCACCATAGAGGCTTTGCTGCATTTGTTTTCACACTTTTCAGCAATTCCTAGAAAAACTGACAGTGCTATTCTGCTGAATGACTATTTTTTGAAACAGAAAATATATGGTTATTCATTCAAATATTTGTCAATGCAGGAACTATGATTTTACAGTGTCTTTTAAGAATGGCAGCAGCCTGTGAGGACTGCTCCGGCATGCTGCTCTAAACTGCATAAACCTTCAACGCTTTCGGTGAAGTGGTCCACCTTAATTTCAAATAGGTACCTCTTGCAATTATGTCAGCTGTTTAAATTTATTTGCAGGCAGTCAATTCATATTGATCATAATTTGACCTTACAGTGACCTTGAGCAAAGGTACTCTGCAACTCTTATAGATATTGTGATCAATACCGGTGAGTAATTGACTATACCTAGCTATTGATAAATGAATTTTTGAAAAGGGGGGTTGTATGCAATTTTCAGAAACAAAGATAATAACGACTCATTTAGTCAAGATTGGAAAAGATTTCATCTTGTCCTGCGAAGCAGCATGACAACCAATGTGGTGCTAAGCAATAACATAAAAGTTCTAGGGGAAGAGTGGTTGCTTTCCAGAACTTTAAAAGCAAACTTTCATGATGCTTATCACTCTGAGAGCCGAAGAGAAGCCCCCCGCCTTATTTAGCCAGGCTTCTGGGCCCCCGTTAGCACCAAGGAGTGTTCCTTTTCTCTACCCATGAAGCAAATCTGGTGAAATAACTTGATGCATCATGATTACTAAACAGAGTTGCACGTATTTTACTTCTGTGCATGTTTGCCTGTTGGTGCCCGAATGGAAATGCATCGCCCCAGGGAGATCCAGTTGTAACCGTGAGATAGAGCTCTGATTGCTCTTGGCACATCTGCTCTATGTTGATACATTCCCTGTTTCCTGCTGCAAGTTTCAGAGCGAGGCTGTTACAGAGACTGCTCCTTTCACTTTGCTCAAAATGCCACTGGGCCATGTGCTGGCAGTGGAAGCCGGAGAGCAAGTGGGCAGAAATCATTGCTGGTTCAGCTGCTAATTTGAGCATCCGAACACAAGAGCTGACCTCCTGCCACTGTAAGCTCTCAAGCTACCCTGTTTTGTCTGGGGAGCGATTATGTTCAATAAGGTAGGTTTGCTTCTCCTCCAAACCTCTCAGGCAGATTGTTCTTGCTGATGATGGAACGAAATTACTGAAATGCACATCCGCACCGCCATCACAGGCAGAGAAGGAAGGAAAAGCAGAAGAAAAGGGTGAACAAATGTGCCTTTTGTGATGCTTCCTGAACAACAAGGTAGCTTAACAGCCCTGGGGGGATCCTAAGAGTTGGTTCTCTGTTCATCAGAATAAAGAAAGTCAAAGGAAATTCACAACCCTGGTTATATTTTTGGGAGTGGTCTGGGGCGAGGAAGATAGAGGTTTAAGACCCAGGACTGCATTAAGAGCCTTGTTGGCCCTAGATCAGGGTTTCTCAGCCAGGGCTCCGTGGCACCCTCGGGTTCTGTGAGGGGTCACTCGGGGTTCCCTGAGAGATTGCAATCTATTTAAAAAATTATTTCAGATTCGGGCAACTTCACATTAAAGAGGGAAGTTCCATGCTTTATTTTCAGTATAAGAATGCTGTTCATGCATATCTACAGGCCTGCACATGAAACAAATATAATAATTTGTAACTTCTGGCCTATATTTGAGCCTGAATGTGCAGGGGTTCCCTGAGGACTGAAAAATATTTCAAGGGTTCCTCTGGGGTCAGAAGGTTGAGAAAGGCTGGCCTAGATACACTCATCTTTGTAGGTTCTTGTGGTAATAATCAGATGCTTATGGTTACAAAGCTATTCCCTGGACTTGTATTCTTCCATAATTGCAGGGAATAGGGCACAATAAATACACAATAATAAAGGAGTAATGATATCTTAAATGTATTTAATTTTAGGATATACAAATTTTGATTTTACCGTTTCTTTTTATATTTTCAGGTGTTTTTAAACTTAAAACGTTTTTGCGGGCACCCAGATTTTCACAGGCCTCCAGCACTGTGCCTATTGTGCCTAATGGGTAACACAGTCATGTTAAGACTCCATGTGATCTGAAGATCACTGGGTGACTTTGGCTAGACACTTTTGTTCATCTATTTAATAAACACCTGCAGTATTAATAAGGGGATAAACTGAAGGGAGAACCTCATGGAAGACGCTTTGAATTCTAGAGGAAAGGTACAATATGAATGCAATTCATACATATTTGGTGAGATGGAAGCAGGCAGAATCAGACACTCACTTCCACTTCCCTGCGAGCTGGTCCCTCACAAATTCTGTGAGAGGAATTAGGCTCCAGTTGGAGAGTGCTAATGGAGATGATTGAGGTTTCATCTTGGGAAGTGCTCTGGAGTCATTTCGAGTCTGTGAGTCCTGAGGAAGCAGATTGGGCTCTCTGCAGCATCACTCTGCCACTTTCCGTTTGGATCCCTGTCCCTCATGCCTGGTCAAGGCCTCAAGGTTAGTTTCAGGCAGTAATCAGTGCTTCTTTGAGTGAAGGGATGTTTCTATCCCCTCTGAAAGAGACAGTGGTGTGTCCCCTGCTCAAGAAGCCTTTGCCTAGTCCAACTGGATAAGTTTAGGTCTGTCTTCAACCTGTCCTTTCTAGGAAAGAATGTAGAGAGAGTGGTGAACCTGCAACTCCAGAGAGCCCTAGAGAAAGCAGATTACTTGGATCTTTGGCAGTCAGGTTCAGGCCAGGGTCAGACCGGATTGCTCACATTTGTGGATACCTATGGAGCAACTGGAGTCAGGGGAGTGCAACCCTCCTTGTCCTCCCTGACTTCTCGGCAAATGTCAAAGCCATTAACCATAGTATCCTTCTGGAGCATAGTCTAGGGAGGGATTGGAGAGGTGGGGAACTGTTCTGCAGAGGTTTTTCTCCTTTCTAAAGTTGGAGGGAGAGGAGAGTTCTGCCTGAGGACCGCTACTCTGTACAGTGACTCAGGGCTCTCTCTTTTACCCAATTCTCTTTAATATCTACATGAAACTGCTGAGGGAGGTCATCCATTGGCACCAGGGTCTGATATCATCTGTATGCTGCCGATAACCCTGCTATACCTCTTGGCCCTGAGCCAACTAGGTGATGTGGTAGAAGTACTGACCTAGGGCTTGGCGGTTGTCGGGGTCTGGATGGGTTTGTTGAGCTAACTCCAGAGAAATTCCATCTTTGATTTTGAATGGGCTTGTATTCCCAGCTCAGAAATGGTGTGCAGTTTAGATTTCTCCTGGACTCATGGCTTCTGCTTAAGGAGCAGGTGGCAGCTGTGGGTAGAAAAGCTTTTGGATAGTTAATCTTATGTGCCAGTTGTGACCTTTCCTGGACTGAGATACCCTGCTCATAGTCACTTCTGTCCTAGTCACCTCCTGTTTGGACTACTGAAATGTGCCCTATGTGGGGCTGCCCTTGAAGAATATTTGGAAGCCACAGCTGGTACAGAATGTGGCAGCCTGGACAGTGATGGACGTTTCCGGTATACTTAGGTAGGTGACTTTACTGCTCCAGGAGCTGCACTGGGAGCTGGTTGGCTTCCAGGTGTGACTTAAGATGGTGGATGTCACTATTAAGGCTCTACATGCTCCAGACCTAGTTATCTGGAGACCTACTTTGTCCCATATTAATCTGTCATTCTGACCAGATCAAACAGGGTCAACCCCCTTTCAATATCTCTCCCACCCTTTGGGACACTCTTCCCACAGAAACACAGACAGCTCCCTCCCTTCTGGGCTTCAGGAAAGCTGTTATTTATCTGTTCCATCTATCACACCTTCATTGTGGGTTTTTTTGTACATTTATGGTTGTTGTTGCTTGTTTTTTTTGTCAATGTTTTTATGCTATGATGAGATTGTTAGCTGCCTAGAGCCTCTGGGTTTGGGTGGCATCCCAATGAAATAAATAAAGCGAAACAAACAAATAAAATGGAATGCCCCTCAGTTCTGACAGAGGTAGTCCTTCCTTTGTAGCCCAGTATGCCAGCATTTCAGGTTTGCCCCGATCATCTTAATGCTTTTGTTGAAGTTTATCACTAGCTCCTTCCCTAAGCTACTCACTCTGGCATCTGTCTTCTGCTTGTATTGATTGTATCACTCAAAGCCCATCTTGCCCGTTGTTTATTAAGCAGCTGATGTAATGAATCAGTTGCCAGCATAACATATCTATCACAGGCCAGCCACCCTGGGGCTTTCATATCATTTCTCCTTAAGTATAATTATTTTCAATGGAAGCTATCCGCATGTACACTTACTGTCCTCGGTGCCTTTTTGAGGAATGAGTGCTCCTTTATAAAATGTATCCATAGATCCCCTCTCCCTGCCAATGGGAAAGCCTGTACATTGACTAAACCTGGAAGGCCAATCCATCCAGGCAGGAATATTAGCCAATTACTGCAATAGCAAGTGAAAGTTTGCACATTGTAAAACATTAGGGATGCATTACAGAGAGAATGTTCAGATCACTTTTCATTCCTCAAGAGCACACTTGTTTTGGGGGGACACCCACACACAGTTATAAGTCAACAGCTGGAAAAATCCATGCCAATGTATGCAAAGATGGGGAAATTAGATGGGTGTTACAAGTAACACAAGAAGAATAAGGTCTTGGGGTAATGACCAAGGATCCTTTAAGGTAAAGGGGTTTTGATATACTTGCAAATACCTCTATTCAACTTTGGGAAACTTACTTCTGAGAAAACACCCATAGGATCATCTTGTAAGTCTCATATCCACCCCCAACTTGATGGGTCAGGTTTTTATTAGTAGTATGCTCTAAGTTTAACAATGACAGCGTTTTTATTGTTTTTGCAACAGCTCTTTATTTTATGTAGCTTATCATTATGTATTCATATAGTATTGATTGCAATAGCTCTCTGATAATAAAGAATTAATTTAACATGCTAGGTATGTCATATGCATTTATATAAAAATTCTGCAGTCATTCAGGATTAATTAATATGGTGCAGCGATATTGCATTTGTAATTTCACCATATTTTAATACATCTCTTTTTTTTCCCCAGGTTATAAACCACTCATATAACGTGTCCACTCTGGGAATTTCTTCATGCATGCAGGAAATATTTCCAAGAGTAACTAAAATCTACTGTGCTGCACACATGGGTTTCCTAATATCTATGTGGCAGTGAAATGGTTTCTAATATTCTAGGAATGCCAAGGGATGTACGGTCAGCAAGAGAAATGTGGAAGCAACTGGATTGGTTTTCCCACATGCTTGTTGAGTTTGATCTTAACAAAGGCAATTTAAAACTCTCCATTCTCAGTACTCTTCCTAATCAAACAAGAAGATATCTGTGCTGATGGAGATAGGGACTGAAATTACCTGCTGGTTCACATTCACTACAGAAGTGTCAAAGTACACTTAGAGCTAACTGAGAGTTGGCTAAAAGCAGGTATTTTCATTGGACTTCCTATCTAGTTGGGTCAATTGTATATGCCATTGCATCAGTTGTAGATGTCTCCACTGTGTTGGATGAAACATGACACTATCTGATATCATCTTAATGACTGGAGATAGTGTAGTGGACAGCAAGTGGTGAAGAAATGACGGCTTTTTGGTTCTTGAAAATGTTAGAGCTTGAAACCCTTTTTAGATCAATGATCCTCAAAAGATGGATTTGGGCCTTATATTATCCTTTATTAACCTATCCTTTAATTCACTATTATTAAAGTAGTGAATTAAAGGATAGGTTCTCAATTTTATGGTTCTTGGGAGTGAAATACCCTTAGGGACTTCTTGGGAGTGAAATGACTGGAGAATGGCTGTTGCCCAAGTAGGCAACAGTCTACTGCTGGAATGTTTTTAAGAAATACTGATGTCCTTCAACATGTTATTAATATATCAGTTTTATTCCTCCCTTCTCTCCCATTTTGAAGACCTAAATTTGCTACCCAAACAACATTATGTACGTAATACATAAAATAACTTTCAACATCACCATGCAATGGAAAAGTTGTATTAAATGATATAATAATAGCTAAGTACCCCAGATGATGATTTATAGCCTCTAAAAATTTCCAAAGCTTTATCAGTCTTGTGATGGGCTGGTGGAAGCTTTTCTCTGGATGAATTTCCATAGGTAACTGATGTATCTGAGAAGGTTCTGCATAGGTCTCACCTCTTTGCCAGAAGGAATATTAAGCAGTACCTTGCCTGCCCATGTGATCAGGTGGGAAAGATCATGAGATAAAAGCTTCATGGAGTTGAAATTCCTTGGACATCTAAGTTGTATGGACAGTGGGTTTTATGAGGAAATTTAACTGCATCTAGAATTTAACTATTCCAGCAGCTATTCGTCTGCATTCATAATTTAAGTCCAACCTGTCCACATGTTGATTTGCTTCCCCACCCCCGACCCCTGCCATGCACACACAAAGCTTTGGGTTATCACTGGATATGAGGATAATTCTGCATATCAATATACATATGTAGCATTTTTCTATAAAGAGGGATGTAGGCCAAACAGAAGGGTTGTCATGTTCACTGTTTCAACGTGCACTGTACATCGTAACGTTTCACATGCCATGGCGCTGATGCGCGTTTCTGTTTGGGAGAGAGCTGCTGTGAAACCTTGTACCAAGCTCTGTATCTGTGTTCATTACAATGGAATGTGTTCGGGTTATGTGCTCTGTTCAAGGACTTTTCCTGCAGACCATCAGAAGCCGTTGGAGCACCTGGGATTGTGAGCTTGGGAAGATTCTACGGGGGGAAGGATCTCGTTTGCGCCGAGGGTTTTTAGTTTGAATTTGGCGTGCTTTTATCATTCTCAGCTTTCTCTGTGATCCTGCACACTATTCTTTAATAAATCAGATATCTTTGCATTCCTGCTCATGAGTCTGAGAGTGTTTTAGAATAGGCATTCATTACAAGGGTGAGGGTTCAGCTGAATGGTCACCTGATTTCATTCTTTGTTCCCAGATCATATAGAATTTGTACAATAAACAGCATCTTAAATTTGTTTGGGCAGTTTTTGGCATCAATTGGGAGAAATCAAGCCAACAGTGCTCCCTCTACTCTGTTGTTGTTAAAGCATAGACTTCTACATTTGAATCAGCTCCTTTAGAAAGCCTTCTCTTATGTGGCATTTTTCAGATGTGCTGGCTGGGATTTCCAGGAGTTGAAGGACAACTAATATGGAGTAATTGGAGAAAAAATTGGTAGAACCATTACAGGTATATACTGTTTCCTTCTGAACATACCTCCTGGATCAGCATGTTTCTCACACAAAAGGAAAGTGGCTAAGTACACAGGACCCTTTGTAATAAAGGAAGGGCCTTCTTATTTTCTATCATTTTTATCAGCATAAAGGATATTATTTTGGCATACTTCAACTCTTTCTATATGTATTCACAGCATTATATCTTTTAACTCTGCATATTCGCTTACTTTATAGGAAAACAATTTTATTTAATACCAAATTGTCCATACCTAGCTGCCATCAACAGCATAAGCGAACAACATATATCCAGTCTTAGAATTAACAAGGAAGAGGTCATGGAAGCAAAAAAGTATTCTCTATTTGTGCTAGTGTGGAAGCAATAATAAAGATTTATCTTTGTTCAATATTGAAAAGGGTTTTCCAGAATGCTGACTAACTGAACAGCTTTGGAGTATACTGAAGTATTACTGGTGTATTAATAAATAGATTCATTTGAGTAGAAGATGGAAACAAAGCTGAGTAGAGGCATGTATTAAAAGAAATATTTTTTAAAATTGTGTGAGGAAGGTGGTGACAATTACCTGTTTCTGTCCAAAGGAATAGTTAAGTAGTTATCCTCAGTGAGGATGAAGAAATGGAGACCTGTGGTAAAAACATTTCTGAAGCAATCTAGGAGAAATCAGGGTACAGATATGATTCAATATGTATCAAATTCTATATTTAGTGGGCCTTATGACTATGTAAATAAACTTTGGTTAGCAGCCACATATATATTCAACTTTATGTTCTTCATAAAGAATATTCCTGCAAACAGTGTAGCCGTGACCCCAAACCTTGTCTGAGTTGCACGGGAAGGCTTAATTTGAGTTTCAGCTCATTGCTAGAAAAGGAGGACCCGAGATCAAGAAAAGCATGTCAGGGCGTGCTCAGCTCATTAACAAGATCCCAGAGTGGTTCCTTTTCACACACATTAGAGAGTGCATCGCAAGCTTACAGTATGTCAGATTGCAGAGAAAGAGCCTCTATACTAATTTAAGAACAAAACAATACGGAGTCTTTTGGCATCTTTCTTTCAGAATAAGCAAAAAGACATTTGCTACTGTCAGATACATGAAATACCCCCATGTTGCCTAGAAGATATGCACTGATTAATGTGAAAACTGAATGGCTATAATTTGTTTCTGGAATGGTTCCTTTGCTTAAGATAGCAATATATGAAATTGAAAATTTACCTGGTGAAGTTTTCCCCAGAGTGTAGTTGAAGCAGAAGGGGAAACTCCATCTGTTAAATATCTACCTGATGTGCTGCTGTTCAAAGCATAGGAACTTTGCCAGGCAAATGATGGGGAGAGGGGATGACCCCTTAATTTAAACACAAGCTTAATTGAAACACAAATTCCTCAAATTTGAGCCACATAGAATCAGAGCAAGCAATATTGAAAAAAAGGCAAGAAATATATGCATATTTCTTCCCACCTCTTCTTAAAGCTGACTTAGTGAAAGAAATGTCAGGGCTATTTATGGCAATCTTCTTTCCTTTCCTTTCCTTTCCTTTCCTTTCCTTTCCTTTCCTTTCCTTTCCTTTCCTTTCCTTTTTTCTTTTCTGCCCCATTCACTGCCAGTATTTGCTTAAAAGCTTTAATTGCTTTAGACAAACTGATTTCATTCCATGCATCCTTCCCTCCTTTTAATGTGTAAATTACCTAGGATTTGACTCTGATTATATTGATATAATTGCTTGTCTTCACATGACGCACAAGGCCACAGTCTGGGTAAGAACGGTTAAGAAGAAACAGGTGTGGGTCTTCCCAGTGAAAGCTCCCCACACATGGGGCCCCAATTCATAAAGAAAAAAACCATCCGCAAACAAAAACCTTTTGATCTTTGTCACATTTTATTTGTATATACCCAGCCTGTGGCTGTTATTGCTTTGTTATTTTTTTTTCCTCCAGGGGGTGCCTGCAGCCAAACCAGATCTGCCTGTGATCTTGTCAGATTTCACAAGGTAAGCAGTGTCAGGCCTGGTTAGAACATAAATGGGAAACTTGCAAGGGTAGAAAACTCCTGATGTTGCAGGTTCCAGGAGGTGAGGATACAGCAAGATGTTTCAGACAGAGACACCACTGACTGATTTACTCGCTTGAACAGATGTCAGGATGCGGGAATGAATGTGAGAAAGAAGGCAGCCGATTGATTGTTTCTCAGACTGAATCCGATTTAAGAAGCTGTGCTATTGGAATGTATAGCTCATTTGTGGATTAAGTTATCACCTTTTTCTTTAACATCCTTCAGATGGTAGCACCTAGCAACCTTGGGTGATTTAAAAAAAAAGCAAATTCTTTTTTTTTCTCAATATATTTAATAAAACATTAGGGGGGAAAAACAATAAATAACTACAGAAGAAGGGAAGAAAGAAGTAGGGGATAAAATAATAAAATGTCAGTAAGTAAACAGGGAGTGTGCAATTGCCATGATATTTGAAGTTCAGTATTTTATTCTTTCATTGATTGATTATGTAGAACTGAGTACATGGTATCACTGAAAAAAATAACTGGAAATCGCCATAAAACTCTGAACAAGGTATTAATATCTTGCTTATTATTCTGATGATAAATGAATGAAATCATATAAAAAGAAGAAAGGGGAAAAAAGAAAAAAAAAAAACCAATGAAAACGTTATTGGAAAAACCGATTAAAACAATATTGAGAAAACTACTTGATTTCAAACTACCTCTCATTGTACCCCATTGATAATTGCAATCAACATGTTTATAAGCTTTCGAATTATTTCTGATTACAGTCCTTATGTCAATTGTTCTCTCCCCAAACTGTCAGAGTTTGCGTTGTTGTGTAATATATGATATAAAGGGCAGCCATTCTTGCTTAAAGTTGGTCAGATGTCTGTTCTAAATGCATACTGTTAACTTTCCCACTGCTGTGTATTCCCCACATTTGGATTCAGTCTTTTTTTTTTTTTTTTTGGTGGTTGTTGGCAAATGTCTCTTTTCCAATGTTGTGCCAGATTTGTCCTTGCAACAGTCAGCATATATCTTAATAGATTGTAATATTTTTTACTTATGTATTCTGGAATAATTCCTAATATTAAAAAATACCTGAAGTTTCAATTCAAATAGTTTTATTTTATTATTATTTATTTTTGGTAAATAGTGCTATGTATTTTTTTCCAGTACTTTTTAGTTTTTTTACATGATCATCACATATGATAAAATGTTCCTTCTGTATTAGAACACTTCCAACATTTTTTATTATATGATTCACTTAAGCAAGTTTGAATCTGGTTAGGACCCGGATGGGAGATCCAGCCAGATATCACAGTACTGAGACCTAGAGCAGGACGTTAAAAAACAAAATCCCAGAAGATGACAATGGAAAACCATTTCCATATTGTTACCAAGAGAATTATGTGGATATCACTTGTTTTTAAGAGAAACTAAAAGTGAGTACAGTCAACAGAAAAAGCTTTCTTTTATAAATTTGGAGAAATGATAACTAAATCGGGTTCCATAGCAAGAGATGTTGATGGGAAAAGGAGCTCAGAATAGGTGGGAGTTCCAACAGGAGATATTAAAAGCACAGTACTAAAGATTTATAATAACAGGGGGAAATGGAGATAGCAGAAGAAGTCAATGTGGTTACACATAAAAGAAATGGAATATGAAGAAACAGAATAGATATTAACGAGAAGTGGAAAGTGGACCAGGTCACAAACAAGGAGCTCTGAGAGGTAGTGTGGAATTGTACAGATGGGGCCAGGAAATCAAAAGCTCAGAATAAGGTGAGGTTAGTGAAATATGTAAAGAATAACAAAAAGGCTCCATAGATAAATTTAGAATGGAAGGAAAATAAGAGAATCAGTGTAGCTTCTGTTCCAGGAAGATGGCAAAATGCTAGCAGATAA
Source organism: Candoia aspera (assembly GCF_035149785.1). NCBI lineage: Eukaryota > Metazoa > Chordata > Lepidosauria > Squamata > Candoiidae > Candoia > Candoia aspera. Next base: position 207,641,525 of record NC_086153.1, read on the forward strand.
CAAAGAAAGATAGAGGTTCTCAGTCTGATTTTGGTTCAGTCTTCTCTAACAAAAAGGGATGTGTTCTAAGAGCAGGATGAAGGGGAGAGGACTGAAGGTTGTGATTATAGAAACAATGGTGAATACCGTTGAACCAGGCAGTCTGCATCCAAGGGTACCAAAGGAACTAGGTGATGATCTTGCTGAATATCAATGCATTAATTCTGAGAAATCTTGGAGAACTGGAAGAGTTGAACTGGAAGAGAGCAAGTGTTGTCTCTCTCTCTCTCTCTCTCTCTCTCTCTCTCTCTATATATATATATATATATATAGATAGATAGATAGATAGATAGATAGATAGATATATTAAGGTGGGGAGAGGAAGACCCAGCAAACTACAAAGTTGTCAGTCAGATGTTGATATCTGGGAAGATTCTAGAGCAAATCTGAAAGAAACCTATTTGTAAATCTGTTAAAGAAATCTTAATGCCTCCTTAATACAAAAGTATATTTTTCTGGAAGTCCATTGGTACTGTGAAAACCTTGAAAAAGCTATTTGGATTAAAAATTGGCATTTGTAAAAAAAAAAAAAAAATGGATGGTAATCAATTACAAACTGAATATGAGCCTGCAGTGTGATGTGTCTATAAAAAAGACAAATTCTCTTTTAGGCCGCATCAGTAAAATATCATTTCTGTTGGAGGCAATTGTACTTCATCTTAAGTTCTATGTCTACAAAAAGGAATTATGAATGCTTAACCTCCAGAAGAGACTACTAAGGGGGTGTTTAAGAGCTGTCTGAATGGATGCCACAGGGAAGGCCAAGACTAGTGCCCTATTGTGTGGGACATAAAATAATTGATACAGCTGACGGGAAAGCAGATTACAGGTAGACAGAATTCAGAGTCAGACTGATTGTGAGAAAAATGTTCCTAACAGAGATAGCAACTAGTTGGTGAGGTGGTGGTGTCTGCTTCGCTGGATGCAAGGGCATTTGCGATGGGTGTGTGTCCTGTTCAGATGATGAGATGGCCAGGCAGGTATGCTAAAACAAAGCCTTTTATTTACAAGTAAATATTTACAAGAATAAAATCCTGTGATGAATAAGGCAAGACTGATTAATCAAGACCAGTCAGGCAACAACGGAGAAACAGGCAAGGCAGCAGAACTTGACGAAGCTAGGGTGTGTGGCAGGGCAGGAACTGGAGGGAAGAGTCAGTGGACTGGCACACCAACAGGACTGGGCTGATGAGTGGAGGCTAGGTGAGACCAAACTGGGACCACTGGGCTAGGCTTGACTCTGCAGGCTGGACTAGAATGGACTGGATAATCTAGGCAAGACAGGAAACTTGAAGCAAGACTGGACTGGACTGGAGATTTGAGGCAAGGCTGAGAACTCGAAGCACAACTGGGCTGGACTGGAGATCCTGGGCAAGACCGAGGACTAGGAGCACGACTGAGCTGGGCTGGAGGCTCTGAGCAAGGCTGAGAAACAGGAGCAAGGCTGGGTGCACGTCTGGAGCACGCTGGAGCAACATGGCGGCAAAGTCCAGAGCTGAACACGAGGCTGTGCTGGACAGGAACTGAGAGGCAGGGATCCTCAGAAGCAGCTGGTACAGAAGAAAGGCCCTTGGAGGAAGAAAACACTGGCACTGATTCCACTCTGGCTACAAGTGAGGCTTCCAACGTGGGTAAGGACTCTTCTTCAGGCACTGGAAACGTGAAGGATTGGTTGTCTCTGGCAGCTTGCTCTTTGTGCATCTGCCTTTTATGCTGATCCCTTGCGCACCTATTCCCTTCTACAGCCAATTGGGCTGCCTTCTCCTTCACACGTTTTTCTGCCTGTCTTTGGCGCATGCTGATTGGAGGATTCAAATCCTCCTCTGAAGACTGACCAATCAGCATCTGTAACTTCTCCCATGCGGCTGAGTCACTTCTGGGTTTTGCTTTCCCGGTTTCTGCATGGTAAGTTTCTGTTTCCCCTTCTGACTCAGAACGAGTCTCACTTTCTGAGTCACAAGCCAGCTGTGTGTAAAGTCAATGTGATGGTGATGACTCTGATCAAAGCCCTGCCCCTTTTAACATGCCCTGTATATATACTGCGTGCACCTAAAAAGAGTTGGGCCTTTGATTGCCTGGGCACACAGACCATCTTGATTTTTTAAACCTCTCCTCCAGATGTGTTCAAGCAGACCATAGAAAGACCACTGTCTGAGATGCTCTATTTTTGATTCCAGCACTGAGCAGGACGTTGGACTCAACAGCCTCTTCCACCTCTGTAATTCTATGATGTCAAGGAGTCAAGCTCAACTCAAGGGAGGATTTAACTTTTTGACCTGCTGATCTGGCTGCAATACATGTATACCATGAAAAGACAGAAGAGATCAAGATGTTTGAGAATGGAGATGAAGTAGTAGAAAAAACTTTAAGTTTATCTGCAATATATTGTTAAAAGCACAAAAGTCCTACCTGTTTGAAAGAGAACAGTGACAACCCTATTATTTTTCCAGGACTGAAACAGCTTTTAAACCAACTCTGTGCCTGTGAGTAAGACACTGTTACACGTTAAAAGGAAGGAGGTCAAGGTTCAGCACATTTTTTTTTCCTATCAGATCTCATTCAATTTGGTAACAGAAAAAAGTGTTTTTCAAATTCTTAAGCTTTTGGGTGAAATGCCCATAGGTGGAATACATTTGTATGTACAAGTTGGTTGCCAAGGGTTATAATGTGCATGGATGCCTCTCTTTCATTGGACCAATCTCTTACCCACATTCTGCTCTCTTCCCACATTAAATACCAAATCACAAGAAGGAAACATCTTCCACTGAACTTGGAAATGTTGGCAACCAGGAGCTTTCAGAATATTGGAAAGATATATAGCAGAAGTCCACAACACCTGTAGTACCGGAGTATGCTTTCTCCAGCAATCCAAAATACCACCAAGGGCAACTCTAAACAAATTGCAAAGTATCCTACAGTCAAAACAGAAAAACAAAAGCCAATTTCATGAACAAAAAGTACTTTTAGAGAAAACCAGTATAAATTTAACATTGACTTACAGGGCAATAAAGGATTCAGCCACTTCTGAATCTGAATCTGGAGGGGGGAGGGAAGCAGGACGCACAGGGCTGCAACTGGGGGGGGGGGGGGCAAGCGGGCCAGGTGCCCCGGGTGCCGTGCTGGGGGGGCGCCAAAATGGGCGTGGAACCCATGTTTGCCCTGGGTGACACAGACCCTAGTTGCGGCCCTGAGGACCCAGCTCCATTCACATTTTTCCAGAAATCTGATTTACTTTTGCCTGCAAATAAGGGCAATCTGTTTTTAAAGCATTGGATAAAATATGAACAGAGCTTGTAAAATCTTAACTATTACACGCATGTTTAGACTGACCACGTAGTAACTTCCTTCCTGCAATATCATGTCCTATCCATTTGCAAGAGCTGAAACCAAAAGAAAACCTTCTGGCAATGGAGCTCAGAATCATGCCTCCTCTGTGCCTCTTGGCTGTTATGATGACTGCAGCAGTATCACCCTCTCAATGAGGAATTCTTCGCTTCTCAGTAAAAAAGGGCTGGTGAATCACCACTTGAGGGATCCCAGCAGAGCCAACCACAGATGCTGCTTGGATACAGAGGAGATTTGTGATGCTACTTGGTTCAAAAACATGAAAAGTCTCCCTGACAGGACCAGAACAAGGGACACACATGCAAGTTCCATCCCTTCCACTTCCATGTTTCTTGCCCGTCCTCTGCTTTCCCAAGATCCTCAATGGTGTGTAGAGCTTCTATGCTTCCTCCGTGTATGGGGTAGAAGAATCCACACACCTTCTTCTGCTGACTGTGTTCTGTTCCAAGGGTGGGGGACCTGTGGTCTTCCCAATGTTGTTGGACGCCCACTCCCACTGTGATCAATAAGGGAGGATATTGGAAACTGTAATTCAGTAAATTCTGATTTCCCCAGATATGCACTGGCACATGTGATGTCTGCAGTTAATTAGGAGTTTGATGCCTTCATATTCTTGGGTTTTCCTCTGGAATTATCAAGGCAAACTCTGAACGAGGTAACAGGGGGGAAAACCATCCTTTTCTTAAAATCTAGATATGGAGAGGAACATTTTCAGTACATTATAGAAACTCTTGGGTGTTGCCTAGGCATATTGCATAAGCCTGTGGACTGATTTTGCCAACTCAATAGCATTGCAGATCCATGAGCATGATTTAGCCCTTGGAGACTTGCTGAAAATGATGTTAAAAGCCCAGAATCAAAGTGATAGAAAACCACAGCAAAAATGGTGAGGGCCTGCAGCCAGATTACCTCAGGCGGAGATTGCATCAGGCATCCTAAATGAGGCTGGGTCAGTGCACCATATGGCGCCTGCCAGTGTAAGTCAGGTGCTCCCTCCCAGAAGCTGGTTGGTTAGGCTCCGTTCAGCTCAGTACTGCCACAAAGTCTTTCCAAGAGGTTTCTTTAAGAAAAACTGTCTAGAAACTTCTTGGACTTCTATTCTCTGACTACCCTTGGAAAAAATAGAAATTCCTCCAAAGAAAGTCTATCAAATCCTTAAAATGTCTGAAATGTGGAGAGAGAGACAGAGAGAGATATCATTGCCACTATGTGATGTATAAATAAGCCAATATGATTAGGTTTTCTGGAGGTGTGCATTCATGACAAGATGTAATTATGGAATATTATTGGAAATAAACACTTTACTATATGTTTTGGGCCTCCTTGACAAAACTGGATGATGATTTTGAAAATTATGATTTGTTAGGTGGTGGTGAAGTAATTTTATGAGCTTCCGTACTTGGCAATGTGGCAGAGGCAGCTCCTTCCTTCCTTCCTTCCTTCCTTCCTTCCTTCCTTCCTTCCTTCCTTCCTTCCTTCCTTCCTTCCTTCCTTTCAACAGTAGTCTTTTCTCTTTTTCTCTCTTTTCTTTATATACTTCTCTACCGCATGTAAACACTTTTAATAAAAAATAATTTCAAAAAATGATACCATGGCACCATTCCTGAGTTCAAGCAATATTTAAAAAAAAATCACTGAGAAAACCAAGGAGGCAGGAACTGAGAATGACAAAGGGAGATCTGGTTTCTGCACTCCCTTATTAGTTAGTTAAAGGGATCAACTCATGGGGATCTCTTAGCATTGCTAAGACATCAGCAGAGAGGATACTTTAAGGAGGCTAGAAAGTATAGAGGTATGGAAGTCTTTTGTGTCCCTGCAAACTTCCAAATTGCTAATGAAGTTTTGTGAGGGTTTGGATTCAAAATTGGGATAAACCTTAGACTGCAAACAGGAAAAAAGTCTCACTGAATGCAGTAAATTCTGTGTTTCCATAAGTGAGTCAGGTAAAGGTAAAGGTAAAGGTTTCCCTTGACGTAAAGTCCAGTCGTGTCCGACTCTAGGGGGCGGTGCTCATCTCCGTTTCTAAGCCTTAGAGCCAGCGTTGTCCATAGGACACTTCCGGGTCATGTGGCCAGCATGACGACACGGAACGCCGTTACCTTCCCGCCGAAGCGGTACCTATTGATCTACTCACATTTGCATGTTTTCGAACTGCTAGGTGAGCAGGAGCTGGGATTAACAACGGGAGCTCACCCCGCCATGCGGTTTCGAACCACCGACCTTCCGATCGACAGCTCAGCAGTTTAATCCGCAGCGCCATCGCATCCCGTGAGTCAAACTGCATGTTAATTGACCTACAGATTACACAGATTCAAGCAGGCAGCCCCACCAAAGAAGACTGTAAACTTCAAACACAACTCACTGCCAATCTGACCTGAGTGCTAATTTCTGCTCTTCAAACTAGGAAGCCTGATTGGCAAACCTACTAAGCGAAGTTACCAAAAAAGATTTACTTGTGCACCTCTAAAACAGATGTTACATTTTATCAGCTATATTTAGATTTGTGTAATTAGATTGAAAGCCTTCAGAAAAGTGATGACATTGGCAGTTGAGTGAGGGCTATCACTCAGTGGAAAGAGCAGATACTTCACATGCAGAAGGTAACAGAGCTGATTCCAGTCCAAGGTGACAATGATCTGAGGAAGTAGAAGGAAGCTTCCAATCTCAAGCAGTGATAAAAGGCATGGTGTTGGAGCTGTTTTTCCTTTTTTTCTTCTTTTCCTCATTCACGTTTAGAACAGTCTTTCCCACTCTCAGTCCTTCACTGTTGTGAAACTATAACTCTACTACTCCCAGCCAGCATGGATGAGAGCTTTTCTCCAACATCTTCTGTGGAATCAAGACTGGGAAGGCTGGAGTGTAATTCAGCTATACATTGACTTATGTATTTCTCCACATCATTAACAGTAACATAAAAGAAATGCACAGCACAATGACATCTCGTCGAGCATTTTATTGCAACACATGTTAGGGAAAAGAAGGAATAAAAAAAATCAGTTTTGCTCACACAATACGCTAAACCTTAAACCTCAAAAAACTACAATAGATGTGTTCATAGAATATGCTAAGCCAAATGAAATAAATGGCTTGCTTCATTTAATAGTCTAAGCCATAATGTGGCTTGTTTAGTTTGGGCCACTCTGATCTGTAAAACTACCTTATGGTTTTACATGCTGTATAAGCACAACCATAGGGTTTCTTTAACTGCAACGGATCTTCAAAATGCTGGGATAGAAATGTAAAGCTGGACATATATGGGAAATGATGCAATGTCAAAAAAAGTATGTAACTTTAAGACCATAATAGGCAGCCCTATGAATATGCTAAATAAATAAATAAGCGAGCAGAAGACATATTTCCATGTTTTTCTGTGATCTGAGTACACATCATTGCAGACAGCAGTTACATTTGTAAATGATCCTATTAATAATATAAATGTTATTGTACACTGCCCAGAGTCAGATGGGCGGCTCTATAAATTTGACAAACAAACAAATGCTGTTATCTCTACTTTGATAGATGGCTATTTGAAGAGTAAGAAGTATATGCTTAACAGAATCAAAGTGAAGTACACAGATATTACACCCAAAAGTAAAACCCTTTCTGTGGTTTGCTAGTCACGAGGCCTTCTTTTAAAAAAGAAAGGAAGGAAATCACAAATATGAATTGATGACATCTTTTGTAACACAGCAACAAAACGTTGCAGTGCTCTTTAGGATGAGAAGTATTGGGAGGAGGAAGAGGAAAAACGAGGGAGGTAGCCATCAATCTGTGGAAGTGCTTCACAGGAATTCTCCCCTTCTCTTCCCTTCCCTTCCCTTCCCTTCCCCTCTCTCTCTCTGCCAAGCTTATTTTTGATTTACGTATTTCAAAGCCTGTAGAGCAAAAGGAGGGAGGTTTTCAGCAGTGGGGGGTTAGCCTATTAAAATTCATCATGATTTCTCTTATTCTGAAAAGGAGTAAACAAGAATCAATTTCCCTTAGTAAAGAAGTTGGCAGAGGTTTCAGGTTCATTGAGAACAGACACTGGTGGACTCTTAACAAAATGTTTGCCAAAGAATTGAGAAATATCAAATTAGTCTTGCCTCTCTCTCTCTCTCTCTCTCTCTCTCTCTGTGTGTGTAAGTGTGCATAGGGGGTGAAGAGGCAGAGGGAAAAGACTGGGGCTGGACTTGTGTGTGGGAGGGGAAGGAGGGGATCACAAAGCTTTGCAGTGCTAATGAGTCACTGTCAAAACTGGAAAGTTATGCCAACCCTATAATTATCTGACCAAATAGATGTAATGGGTCGTCGGAACTACAGGGAAACTGTTAGGCTGCAACAGGAATCAAATGGCTCGGAGGGCCGGTCCAAAGCCTAGCACAGCCTCCAATGCCCTCCTTCCTCTGTAGCTGTGGAGATGCTTCTCGGTGGCAGCCCAGTGCTGCTCCTGAAGCGTGAGTGTGTCCAGCACACGCACTCACACATGCACTGGGCTGATGCAATCGCTGTGCCTCTTTGCTCTCTGCACTGATTTCCCCAAGCCCAGGGGACTAAGCCTGCCAAGAGCCGCCTTCTCTTTGAAGCATCTGATACGGATACCAATGTTTTTGGTTACTTTGGACTCTTCACATGCACGTATCATGCCTGGCTCCATGAAGTCTATGCTCTGTGGAGATGTACAGGCACGGGTGGAAGCAAGCCAAAAAAAGAAAAAGGGTGAGAGTGTGTTGCAGGGTGTGTGTGTGTGTGTGTGTAGGGGTTGCTCTTGCTGTGGGAAAGAAACTGAAGAATTAGGTAATGGGTTTTGTTTCAAGTCTTGCTCCTTAGTATCTCAGATGTTTCCCCCTAAGGATAGGAATTCCACTTCAAGCCAGTGTCACAAATGCAATCGTGTTTTCTAAGCCGTGTGGTTTTCTGAAATCATGTTTGGAGGAGGAAGACGAGAACAGCACACTTCTTTCTTCTTTGGTACTTTTTTGTGTGAGTGTATGTCTTCAAGTCTTGACTCCTGGCGACTGCCTGGAGAAATCCCTGCAGCTTTCTTGGCAAGGTTTTTCAGCAGTGGTTTGCCCTTGCCTCTTTCCTAGGGCTGAGGGAGAGTGACTGGCCCAGGGTCACCCAGCTGGCTTCGTGCTTAAGGTGGGACTAGAACTCCCAGTCTCCCAGTTTCTAGCTGGCTCTCCAAGTGGCTTTGGTACTGGGAGCACCAATCTGGTATCAGTGTTTTGCCATGGAGTTCCACAATGCCGGTCTTCTGTGATCTTCTACCTGCTTTGGGGAGGCCAGCTATCTTGCACAAGGGTTATTTTTGTGGTTGCAACATTGGAATTCCTCTGCTCGTTCCTCCCTGTGCTCCCCTGCCCCTGAAATGCCAGCTCTCTAGCAGATTTCCCAGGCAATCTTATCAGGGAATGGGATAGAAGTATCACTAGATTTGTGATTTTTCTTTACTTAGATAAGAAGCATGTACCAAGCTCTGGTCTCATTTGGGACTTTAAATGGAAAAAGGATGGTGCCTTGATGGCAGAGCAGGATTCCCTCATAGCAACACCCAGATTGTTTCTTTATTTGCTTATTTTGCAAATTGCTAGGCAAACACAAACATGAGAGGCAAGGCCGGCAATATGTTTTTCTTATTTCTGTGTTTGATCTGGGTTCTGTACGGGGTCTTGTTTCTGGATGGGCTCTGTGGTCCCTTCATATGTCTCCATTTATTACAGAATCTAGAAAAATATTGATGGAATGTACGAATGACAATTCCTATTGGTCTGCTGGGGGATCACTGACCGGCCATGATATGTTCTGAGGCTGATGTTCTGAGTTCTCAGTATCCTAAGGTGGGCTGGATTGAAGATGCTTGCCTCCAAATGCTTTGGCAGGACTGAGGGTAGAAATAATACCGTGGGGAAGTAGATGGGCACCCATTTAGGACACAAAGTGCACTTTATACCTTCCCATTGGACCTACTGTGCATATAAGCTTTAAACTCCAATCTATGTGGAAAATGTGGGTGTCTCCTTTTAAAATCGTAATCCCCATTAAAAATGTTCTCTTTTCTCCCGATTTCACCCTCAGGGTATAGAATTGAAGGAGTTAAGTGGACTTGCTGGATCACAACCTTCACTTTCTGGAGTTCCTCCAGCTGGGCAAGGGCCAAACCATATTCTTTTCAAATCTTCTAAACAATGTCTCCCTACCATATTTATCTGTATAATGAAGAACTCATGTCTGAATAGTCTCAAACCCCTGCATGATACTGAGTGAAGCAAATGTTACTCAGGTTGATATTTTCCAAGCATTGTGTTAAGACCAACAATGTACACTTGAGCAAGAAATATCATGGACTACAATGCTAGGCTGCTGGTTCTTGTGTTGTCATTTGTTTCGGTACTGTCACATTTTTTCTAATGATCTTTTCATTCAAAATTGCTAAAATATGGTTTTAAAAATCTGAGGGTTTTTGCTCAGATTGTTGCATTGAATCAGTTGAAAATCAAGTTTCTACATATGCTGTATATTAAGTTGAACCAGACTAACGCCCTTTTCTGTGTTTGCAGGGAGATCTCACGGAGTCTCATTTAAAGGGACATTTCAGCACTGATTTTCATTTTTGTGAGATTAAAAGTGAAATATGTAACCACAAAGCTGGTTTATGTCATCCCCCGTTGGAGCCAGCAGTAATGCCAAAAATTAGATATTTGATAGGTTTGTGAGAGAAACAGATGCAGAACGGATGCCATTCCCACAATTTTGCCTCCTTCTTATCTTTAAGCTGGGAAAAAACACGCACACACAACATTCTAGTTGGAGCATTTAAATCCATGAGAAAGCCATGATCATATTTAGAATAACAATAAAGCATCCCCAAGTTGATTTAAAACTAATGTGTCTCTGTGTGTGAAAAGCTGAAAATCAACTGAAATGAAAGCGGGGAGGAGAGACTATTTCTTTGATAATATTTGGGATCACACAACCTTGACAATTTCACTCAGCTTTCCAGCCTCATTCTGGAAGGCTTGGGGATGTGGGGTGGAAGTCTAAACAGAGGGTGAGCACCCCCACTCTACATGAATATCTCCAGCAAACACATTTAAAAAACAACCCAAACCTCTCTTTTTGTTTTGGATGCAGTTTCTACATCGCTATTCTCTCTTTCCCCCTTTTTTTATTTCATTCTGCCAGCTGTCTGCTAAACAAATCTAGCCAGGTGGGGCTTACAACCCATGACTAAAAAAACTCACTGGTGCAGCTGTCCAGCTCGCCCGGAGGAAGAATTCAAACAAATGGCAGGAATGAAAAAGAATGGATTTGTTTTCAAGAAAGTAGCTACTGTACCTTTCTCGCTTCATTTTTGTTCCGTTAGCTAATTCGCTGCCTCCTAAGGTTTTGCAGCAGAACAATGGGAAACTCACTTCCAATGTATTTTTGGTACGGCTTTAATTTCCTTAACATCTCTTCCACATTAGCGCTCTCCTCTCTCTCTCTCTCTCTGTGTGTGTGTGTGTGTGTGTGTGTTTATGTCTGTATCTTGGCTGCTTTTTGTCCTACTAATTGTAAAAACAGTCTGGTATCGTCCTGAGAAATTGTGAGTGAAGCATGCTGTACCTTAAGTAGATTTTTAAAAATATGCAGCATTTGAATACATAACTAGTGAAGTATGAGTTTTGCTATTGTATACCCAGAAGCTGAGGACCGAACAGGCTTCTTTGCATTGCTTCATCAGTCGACCTCGACTGTGATTTTCTAGTCAGCAAATGGGTGCTCCATTTTCAGCGTCTGTGTTGAGCAATGCAAGAAGCTGTGCTGAAAACAACTGAATTGCCATCTGATCCAGAGTTTAGTACAAGGGACTCAATTAGCATGCAACTCACAGTACCTTTTCTTCCTTTCCTTTACCTATGATCACTCCTCATTTATTCTCTCGGCATTTTATATTCCTGGAAATCGCCATAACTTCCAGTATCTCATGATTGTCTGCATTCATTTAAAAAGGACAGAAAATCAAGTTTCTAGTCCTTAGGAGTAGGGGAAATCTGCCCAGCGTTTATTTGAGCATGCACACACACACTTATGTAAAATACAGTTGAAGTTGCCCAATTTGGATGAATGTAGCACAGAAACTTTCAGTTCAAGTTGGAGAATTCTGACTATTTTAGCACAAAAGTCTCTAGCACAAACCTCTGTAGTAATACTAGAAGTCTGCAGCTGACAATCTGAATGGACATGATGAATCCAGTTGGGAGGCCAGTTCTCAGAACAATGACTGACTGATTCATCACTCTCAGAAATTAGATGTTCATAACATCTCAGAGCGTAGCAGCGGGATTAATCATGAAAGAAGATGACAATGATACCCCATACAGCAAGAGCCATAAGCCAACCGTTAGGTTTTCCCTGCTGGTGATGGATCCATGGGGCAGCTCCCTTGGGTGCTTTTCACCACGTTACACATCTCCTAATAGAAAGTGACTGGGAATAATATTAAATCAGGGACTCCTTCCCTTTGGTGATATAATGTTAAGAAGAAAAAGGGAAAGCAGCAAGATCCATCTGTGTCATCTAGAATCATATGCAGAATGTTTTTTTTTTTAAAGTTTCCAATGTGATAATAGATTAGAAACTTGGAGAAGGAGGAGAAGGGGAAATCTCTTCATGTACAATATCTGCAGTTGCGATGCCCTCACTATTTTAAATAGACACGATCTGCTCGGTAGTACAACATGAATGCAAGAAAGGTACTGTATGTCTTGTAGAGCTACAGCTCTGCTTCTACACTTGAGGGCAAAACTTTCTACTTCTAACTTGAACATAACTGCAGGACGTAGATCGGTGTTTCTCAACCTTGGCCACTTGAAGATAGGCGGACTTCAACTCCCAGAATTCCCCAGCCAAGTCCACCTGTCTTCAAGTGGCCAAGGTTGAGAAACACTGATGTAGAATGTGGACAAGTACCATATATACCTGTGGATAAGCTGAGCATTTTAGGTGCCAAAATACACCCAAAAATTGGGTTTGGCTTATCCACAAGTATATATGATAGGTTTTTCCCTCAGCTTTTTAAAAGTATCTGAATATCTCATATATACTCGCAGATAAGCCCATCTGTGGATAAGTGGACCCTCAAATTTTGAACCAAAATACCATGAAAAATGTGCCATCTGCAGGTAAGCCAATTGTGAAAATTAAAACATACAAAAATGTAGGGCCAGCTTATCTGTGGATGGGCTTATATGTGAGTATATAAAATATTGTTTGGCTTAGGCAAAGAAGCTCTTTCTTCACACAACAATTATTCCTGCCCAGAAAGCATGGCAGGGCTGCAGATCGTACCTGCTTTTTTCCCCCCTCTCTGGTTCCTCTGGTTCTACGCTTTCTGCAAACAATCTGAATGGGCAATGAGAGATCAAGCCCTTGTCTTTTACAGAGCTGTTACCTTCTCACTGTCAGAGAAACAGCATGGGTGCAACTGAAACCCAAGTGAAGAACCCACACATGGATGCAGTGTGGTCTCCCCTTTCTCCCCAGTGTCTGATTGGTATGTGCAAGAAAATTAATGATTCAACAGAGATGGGAGAAGATTTGGGGGTATAACAATCCACACTGGATTGTTCTCATACATGATGAACAGGTACCAGTGAGGGGCCTGGCTGGAATGAAGGAACTCCATGTGGTCCCATAAGCCCTTGTGCATTTTGGAAAACCTTTGAGAGACCTTGTCTACATCCTCCCCATCCACCAGATTGTTTCCTTCATGGAGAAAGAATCACTTGCTGTCTTACTTTCCATATTTATTCTGCTGCTGTTATGATCAAAAAAGGGTTAAGGATGGAATAACCAAAGGCCACTCTCTTTGGGGGTATCCACACTAATTAGCCACAGTATTGTCTCCAGTGGCTCTGGAAAGTTTGTGTCCTTTTGATATGCTGTAGCTAGACATATCTAGATAATGCAAATTCTTGCCTGTTGTTCATGTCTTTCTCTTTCCAATGCTCTGGCCTGCCTTTTGTTCTGTTTGCGAGTTAACTGCTTTTGATCTTTGCTGATGTTTAATAAATAAACAAACTTCAAGCTATATTTTTGCTAGCTGAGCTGAGTGGCACGTGCGCTTGCTCTCATCTGGATACAGGGATTGACTGGGAATTGCTGGGTGCAAACTAAGCCGGAAATTACCCACAGTAAGTTTCCAACAGTCTGAACTCATTACTCGAACTGAGTTCAGCTGACGGAGTAGAGTTATAGCACAGAAGAATGTCCTTTGCCCCATGAAAAATGTGATCATTCTTGATTTCCCCTTTTCTCCCTCAAATGTGAGATGGCATGCTTCAGGGAAATCCACCACCACTTGTGCACAAGGCTAGAGCTGGCCTTGGAGAGCCATGCCAGGATCTATATTCCAAAAAGGAGTTGGTTAGGCCATAGTAAAAACTATTTTTTTATCTCGGCTTTTAGAGTTTGAAAAGATTTTATGTTGCTGGTGATTAAATCTTCGTTAACATGATATTTAATGTGTATATATATATATATATATATACACACACACACACACATTATCTATATAGATATAGATTATACAATATTATATAGATATACATATTATATCTATCTATATCTATATCTAATCTATAAATAATACAATATCTCTGTCTATCTGTCTATCTATAGATATATAGATATAGATATTGTAAGTTACCCAAAGCTACTTGGAGATGTATATATACATAGCAGTAGGTCTTGGTAGTGTTGAACTAGGAGATCACTGCGTCTCTTTGGGTCTCTCTCCCAGCCCAACCTACCCTACAGGTTTGTAGTTTTTATTTATTACAAATGCTTCTATGCTGCTTCAGTAATATGACCTCAAGTGATTTACAGCAAAGCATACAATATAGTACACTATGGTACTGTATTCTACAATAATTCAGAATTAACCAAATTAACCAATACTGTAACAATAAATGCTATCATCATACATTCAGTAGAGTCATAATTGGTCTAAAAACCATAGCATTTGCCTCTGTGATTTTAAAAGCCACGTTTGTAAAAGCTTCCTGCATACTTGGAGTGAGGGGTTGTTTCTTATTCTGGGGAGAGGGCCTGCCTCTGGAGGGGAGTGCCCACAGAAGAGGCCCACCTGAAACTCCCACCTCATTGCACCTCACACACCTGCACAGGCACGCCTCGGGCAGGCAGATTCGATTTGGAGTAGGCAGTCTCAGAGCAAGCCAGCCTCCAAACTATGTACCACCTTAAAGATGATCACCAGCACCTTAAATGATGCCCAGAAGCAACCCAGCAACCAAGGCATTGGAGCGTTTTGCCCCCGAGGTGAGGCTAGCCCCAACACTCCTGGCCTTTCAGAGAAACTTCAAGACCTGGCTCTGCCAGCTGGCCTGGGGCGGGGAGGAGAGGAGTCATGCCTGGGGTTGGCTAGTGCCTTGAAGTGCCCCTTCCATGTGAAGACTGAATGAGATACAGCCATCTAGACTTTATTTTTATCTATATTATTAATAATTTGTAATTTTATTATGTATTTTATATATTTATTGCTTTATTGAGGATTTTGTTGTAAACCTCCCAGAGTCCTTCCAGTGGGAGGAGATGGGCGGTGACAAATTTGATAAATAAATAAAATAAATAAATAAGACGATATTGGTTAAAAGGCAATCACTTAATATGAGGGCCACTGCATTAGTTACTGTCTCAGGGTAGTCTTCGCTTCATGTAGAGCGCATTACAGTGGACTACTAGTTTGGTGACAAGGGCATGAGTGACTCTGGACATTTGTGGGAACTGTTGGAGGAAGGAGTGTTATCTACGCGGCCTTGCACTCTTGGAGGAAAGGCAGGTTATAAATCTGCAACAACTAAATTTTGAGAAGGTTGGGATGTCCTGAAGTCCTTAGTTACTTCAGTGATGGGTTCCACAGAGCTTGGTGCTCTCCTCCATGTTTTTTAACATCTATATGAAACTGCCAGGGGATGCTATCAGTCAGATTATATATCACCATCCAGGCTGAGGTAGAGATACCAGCAAAATCTTGAATAGTTGTCTGGAGAGACTGAATGGGAAGAAACAAGCTCAGGTTAAATACTACCGAGAAGGAGTTGCTATTACCCGTAAATGTTTGCAGAATCCAATAACATTATTCCTGATAGTTAATACTGTTGAGGGTCATGCTACCTCCGAAGGAGATGGTTTGTGATCTGGGGGCCCTACTGGACAGACAGTTCCTGCTTAAGTAGCAGGTGGAAGCGGTGGGCTGGGGCGTCTTTGTCCAACACCAAATGTGTGCCAATTAGGTCCCTACTTGGACAATAACTCATCCTGAGTTGGATTGCTGCAACACATTCTATGTGGGGCTGCTGTTGAAGGAGTACTTAATATTATATATTCCTGTTGTTGTTTTTGCCTGGTTTTACTCTTGCTTTGTTACATTCTACAACTATTCTAAACAAACAAGTGGACAGTCCCACACATTTTGTAGGTGCATAGGGACTGTGTACTTACGTCCTCCCAAGTGTGCGGCTATCAAGACTGATGAAAGAGCTAAGGAAATACCCCCCCCCCCAAATGGAATGTGCACACAGCAGGTTTGTTTACTGTCAACAGAGTAGAGTGTAACTATCATAAATTGGGGGTGGGGGGGAAAGCTTAAATAACCATTCAAGTCTAACAGCTTTATTATAAAACCATATATTCATGTTTATAAAGAGAAAACAACTTGATTAGTGTGCTGATGGCCCAGGATTCCATCCAGAATATTATTTCTATTTGCTGCAACAGACCCGTGGAGAAGAAGGACGCTCACAGTTTAACCATGTCATGGGCAGGACTGGGCTTGATCCAATGGGTGATTTAAGGGTATTGTTTCTCTCTGGGTATTCAAGACAACACAAAATCCCTGGGCAAATAAGGTGGCACTGGGAAAAGGAAAAAGAGAATTCTGATCCTAGAAACATGAACTAAGTGCCAGAGGAGAGTGGGCATATCCAATTTCAAGGCAGTCAGGACTTCTAAACAAAGGCATCATGAAGACACACTGCTGTTTTTAAAGGCCATGTCTTCAGGTTATTGCCTGCCTCTCATCCCCAGCCCACAGTGGAGCAGTTTGTATTTGTATTTAGCTGTTCAGTGTTAAAGTGGGATTTCCTTCTTCTCCCAACACAATTTTTGCCAGAAGCGCAATCTACAGTGCTGCCTCAAGACATTATAGGCAATTGTGCATTTTAAGCTGCCGCCAGCATGTCTCCTCCTGCCTGGCCCCTCGTTGCTATCCTCCATGGCCTTTTTGGCTTCAGTGGCAGAAGATTCTGGACAACTGGCTTCCCCAGAAGCTTCTTTCCATGGAGGGCTTGATTAGTTTCAGAAAGTGCCAAACATTTTGTGGGCTCCTCAGGTACACAGGTTTAATGCTCCTCTGAAAGAGTGTGAGATTTGTTTTTTAAGCACGGCATGCTAAAAAACACAACAGCTCTAGCTCTCTGTGAAGGGAAAGCATCAATCCCGTGTTGCACAGAAGGTTGATTTAAACTGTAAAGAGAGCTGGGATTCGCCACCGGTGTATTGCTAGGTCTGTCCCAAGTAAGACTATTACAGATGTTATTATTTATTATTTATTTGTTAGGTTATATTGCACCCTTTCTTCAAGAGCTTTAAGCAGTAGATATCGTTCCCCCCCCCCCTGCCAACCTTGCTTCTGCCAATAAAGGGTTTCACTTGGCAGTACTTTTGACCATTTTTATTACTTGGAGGAGGAGCCCCATGTTGTTTACTTCTATGCTGTTCTTTATAATTGTGGGCTCCGTCACCCAGAGAATACGTTCAAGCATGTATGGGGTTCAAGTACAGATTCAGTAATACATGCTGTTCCTTTCAGTGCCGATAAGTATTGTATTCCAATCAGAACTAGACTGACTGAGAGGTCTCAGGAGGGATGGAGAAAGAAAGCAGCCCCCCCCCCCACAATATTCCTCAGAACCTCTCCACTGCGCCTATGACCTGTTGGTTGGGCAATTTTTGGACAGAAGCCTAATGTTCCTCTAGGTGATTGTTAAACCTAAGTTCAGAAATAATCCAACTGACAGCTCCAGAGCAGAGGAAAAGTGCTGGGTGAATTGCTCCAGTGCTCCTTACAGTTGCTCCTCCTACCTCCTGTTTCAACGCAAGCCTGTGACTTGTCATCTGGGCTAGTTTTGGGTATGGCTTTGGTGCTCTTTCAGAAGAGCTAATGATAGTTCTTTCAGTGAACTCTTACTCAGGCAACTTGAAAGTTGACTAAAGCTTATAGATCAACCACCTACCCACACTCACCCTATCTCACCCCACCATTGGTGGCTCTTTTTTCCCCACCAGCATGTGACATTCAGTGACAGAGTAAACAAAGCCCAGAACTCCACCAGTTGCTTTCCTGATCTTGTCCTGCATGAAAACTGCAAGGAGAAGAGGCACTGAGGCACAGTGAGGCTCATCCACCTGAGGAGCACAGTTTATGCCACCTACTTTTCTGCCAATCCAGGGACATCAAAGTGGTGGTAAGGAAGAACCCAAAGAATACAAACCATAGATCTGAAGCGGCACTCAGATTGATACAATATTCCCTTCATGTCAAAATTTTATTTTCTTTCTGTTCTTCCTTTTGCACCGATCCTAAGGACACATAAAGCAATGCATTACAATTATTTAGCAGCAGACTAAACTGAATAGCAATTTATTTTAGTTAGTTCAGAAGCGTTGCGTGCTGTCGTGCTTAGTACTATCCTGGGGGGAAAAGTATGTTGTGTCCACCTGCCAACAGACATAACTCAATTGTTAATGTTCAAGTGCCCCCTCCCAAACTCTCAAAGTTGAAGAAATAAAGGGTGAAAATTCTGTTCTGTCCCTCTTGACCATCAGTGATTGTTCTTGGCGATCCAGAAAATCAATTAAACAGAGTGGGCTGATGTCACAGGGGGCTGGGGATGCTTCAGCACTGATTCAGATTTCTCAACATGTGTACGATTGGCCAGTTTACAAGTGTTCTCATGAATTCACATATGCAAATTGCACAAATCCATAGTTCCATGGGGGCAACTCACACTTTGATCAATGGAGAAGCACATAGGCAATGATTCTGACCTCTCTTGCAGCCAGCATGGTTTCAGTTATTGGTAGCAGACCTCATGTTTCTTGATCTTCAGACTTTTCTGGGAGTAAATGGATTCTTTCATCCTAGGAAAGGTGGCAGGGTGATTTAACGTAGCTTCTAATCTAGAGGGAAGAAAGCCCTCCTATTGTTGGCAATAAAGGTGTGGAAAAGCAGGTAGCTCTAGGTATAGGGGGTTATAGGGATGTGATAGGGGTGTTAAATACGACAGGGTGATGACACTAGAGGGACTCTGATAGGCTGCTGAGCATTAGGGCTGTGCTGTACATTGGGTTAAATTAGGAAAGTGTGCTCTGGAGCATGCAGAAGTGTAGCCTCTGTCTCAGGTCCTCAGAAAGTTTGCACCTTTTCCTGGCATTTGATGGTCATTGGAGAGGGCACCCACGCAATCCCAGGAAAAGATGCAGTTGCTTTGAGAGCTGCAGACAGAAGCTATATTAGTATTTCTATGTGCTCTGATGCACTTTCTGGAAAGCAAATCAGCTCGTTGGATCAAATTACACTCACTATACAGATTGGGATGGTAATCTACCATCATGATTCTACTCTTTTCTAAGCATATGTTCTATCTTTCTGAACTTGGTTATTCTCTACAGGGGTGCAACTGGGGGGGCAAGTGGGGCATGTGCCCTGGGTGCTGCACTGGGGGGGGTGCCAAAATGAGTGCTGGGGGGACACCAAAATGGGTGCAGAATCCATATTTGCCCCAGATGACTCAGACCCTAGTTGCGGGCCTGATTGTCTATCCAGAAAAACAAAACAAAACACATCATTTAACTTTTTGAAGCTCATTCTTACATTCCCAAAAATGATCCACTGAATTCAATAGGGCTTACTTTTGACAAGATATATAACATCTTATTGCTATTTTTTTCTTATCATGCTTGATTTAGGCCTCTGCTTTAAAAGATTCTGGTCTGTGTGTGTGTGTGTCAGCCTAACAACATTCCCTAACTTGGTGTCTTACAGATGTATTAAATTGCACATCTGTAAGCCAAAATCATGCTGGCTGGAAATTCAAAGTAGAATCCAACCCATCTGGAGGGCACAAGGCTGAACAAAAAAATCTAACCACCATTTTCTTCTAATTATCTCAATATAATGGTGTATTTATTTTTTGCAATGGTCAAAGATACCAAATATACATATTGATTGTACGAAACACATCACCCCTTGGCTAAAACAGTGGATTTAAACATGACTTGTATACCACTAAAATTCATTAAGAATAATTAAAATATATTTGAGATGCTAATAACATTAGTCCTGACTCAAAACTGTTACCAAAGTATTTGTTATATACAGTATTTATATTCTGCTTACTTGTTAGAGAGAATGGAAGTTGGTGACTGAACTTGATTCTGTCCTCTGGCCACTCCACCACCACCCCCAGAATAAAGGACCATCTTTTCCCAAGCAGATGTGCCACCCCACCACAACTCCACCAGAGTTGGAGACAACTTCTGGGATTTCCACTCAGCATGACTAAAGTTACTCTGGAGACTATCATAGGAGCTTTTTTTGGATGAAGGTAATAGAACAGAAGTTCAATAGTTGTTTACTATGAAGCTCTAAGACCAGTCCAAAGGATTTATGCAACCATTTCAACTTTCAGATGTACAGTCTCTAAGAAGAGTTTTGAAATTTGGTGTTGGAAAAGACCCCTGAGAATACCATGGATAGCCAAGAAAACAAACAAGTGAATCATAGAACAAATCAACCCAGAGTTTTCACTCAAGGCACAAATGACCAGGTTCAAATTATCATATTTTGAGCATGTTATGCAGAGACCTAGCTCTCTTGAGAAGTCTATAATACTGGGAAAGGTAAAAGAAAAGAGAAGAAGATGGCCAACAGTAAGATGGAGAGACCCAATATTGGCAATGATGGGTGCATCATTGGAAGACCTGAACGATCAGGTTGGGGGAAAGTAATCCTTGAGAAGTTCTACCTATGGAGTCACTAAGAGTTAACACCAATTTGATGGCACATAATCAATCAATCAATCAATCAATCAGAATTTTAAAGTATCCCAGACAGATGGCTGTTTGGCCTCTACTTAGGGTGAAGGGGATCCCATCTGGGTAATTGTTTATATTATAAATCATGAGAATAATTTTTGTGATAAATTATGGGAATGCCAATTTCACATTTTTAAATGAAATAATGGATCTAGACTTCATGGATGCAAAATTAAATTTATTGGATCCACAGCTTTTAAAATCTACCATGAAATCCTCCAGATACTGAGTAGACTATAAATATTATCACTAAATAAAATAAATAAAAACTTCACCACAGAATCCTGTTGGGGAAAAATATTAGTTTCACCATTTCACCAATTCTGTGGTTGCCAGGACTATGTTTCTCACATTTATGCAATCCTCTAGAACATAATTTTAGGAGAAATAGGGGCCTGTAAAAGGGAAGCATTCTCCCTCCAGAAATTATGATGACCCTGACCCTGTTGGCCTTTTATAAGGCACTAAAGACCTGGTTCTGTGCTGGGCCTGCAGCCCCAAGTGTGTGAAAGGACCCATCTCCCAGCTCTTGACTGTGTTGTTTTTCTCAGCTGCTATGTATTTAATTTTTGTATTTATTATGTAATAGTTTTTATTCTATTTATTCTTGTTCACCACCCAGAATTACTTGTTGAGATGGGCGGCTTTATGAATTGATTAAATAAATAAACAAACAAACAAAATAATACTGCCTTCTTTTCCAGTTTTGCTGAGTAAGAGCTTCCTAGTGATAGAAAAGTCCCTTCTCTAGATCCAGCTCAAATAATTTGAATTAAAATGAAAGAAATCAGAACTGAATTCATTCTGATTTCTCAGTGCATTCATCAAGAAAGAGAACTCATTATTTCAGATTTATTTATTTATTCTATTTGGTAAGTTTAGGTTTCCCATGTACTCTACAGTTTTCTGCACTGTAAAATCTGCAGATTACTTGCCTGCTACTTCATTACACATTTCCATTCTAGTTCATAGGTAAAGGTTTCCCTTGACATTAAGTCCAGTCATGTCCAACTATAGGGGGCGATGCTCATCTCCGTTTCAAAGCCGAAGAGCCAGCGTTTGTCCGTAGACACTTCTGTGGTCATGTGGCCGGCATGACTAAATGGAATGCCATTACCTTCCCGCCAAAGCAGTGCCTATTAATCTACTCACATTTGCATGTTTTTGAACTGCTAGGTTGGCAGGAGCTGGGACTAGCAACGGGAGCTCACCCCGTCACGCAGATTCGAACCGCTGACCTTCCGATCGGCAAGCTCAGCAGCTCAGCGGTTTAACCCGCAGCGCCACCGCGTCCCTATTCTATTTCATAATCCTGACTATTTGTCCACTTCCAGCACAAGCAGCTGTATGAAAACAATCGACCCTTGCACTATATCATGCATCTTCTCTCTAATTATTCTACTTTATATACAGAGAAGTTCAGCTTACTACAGGTGTTTTGTTTTCCAAGAAAAATATTCATGTAATTCAAAATAACAAGGACTTCTTTTAATAATAAAATAATAATAATGGTAGATATTATTTACTTGCATTTCCTTCCTTCCTTTTTGTTTTTTTGGCATTTTTAAAATAGGTAAGAGAAATAAATGTGTATACAAAATTGTATAGATGTGCATATATATTTGTATGTGTGTGTATTTCTTGAAGTTTTCCTCCTGGTGCTGTTTTTTAAAAAAAATAAGTCCAAGAGCGACTACTGTTTTATCATTTTTTTTCTAGCCATCTGATACAACAGTTTCACCTCTCAGCTCCTAAGTATTTAAATAAACTACGGGCTTTCTGGGAGCTAGGGGTGAGACCCTTCTATTTCAGGTGACTGGAAAACCAGTAAAAAACAAGTTTGATTTTACACTCAATAAATTTATGTTTATTGGCATATCATGAAATTCTTCATTTTCTTCTTTTTTCATTCAGTGGATGCTTTTGTATCCATATATAAAAAGTGTTCAGTATTGTGGCCCTTGGGCTAATGAACTAGTCTTCACATGACCCCTGTGATGATTTGAATTTGAGACCTGTGCCCTAAGGGAGAAATAAGGCTGTAGGCTAGACTAGGAAGTTGAAGAACATCAAGAACGTTGCCGTGGAAAATATTAGGCATTTTTGCCATGATAAGTACATGGTATGTCAATGTAGTCATCAGAAATTGAGCTTGACTTGAAGAAGACTTTACTAGGTAGAAGTGATTACAGTTGTTGATTCATTGCAGTGTTCAATACAGTTGAATGTTTTTATTAAAAAAAATAAGAACATTCAGAGCATTCAGCTCCCATTCTCAGCAGGCCCTTCTTTCACAAAGGCCAGTCCAATTTTAGTTTAGACAGACTGGGCCAAGAGATCTATCAGTCAGCAGGGTAGCAGTTCTAGCTTTCTGTCCATTTCTCCTGAGCTTCAAAAATGGTGTTGTAAAGGACAGATCTATGGAGGACATGCAAACTCTCTTGCACCCCTAAATTAGAATGTGGTGGGTGGAAGACTTTATACCATCTTTAGTACTGAAATAAGGTTCAACTCCCAATCCAAGTGATTCCTAGGAAAACTTTGTTTTGAAGGGGTTTTTGAAAATAAATTAAATTAAAATAAAATAAAATATAAAATAAAGTATTTAAAAAAATCAATTGGAAAGGGGGCACTATGTTGGCTCAGACTTGTTTTTTTTAATTTTTTCTTCATCTATCCGCTGCCTATTTTTCCAGCTACTTCTTTGCCTCTGTCTCCTTCTGCTAAGATCTGTAGCCATGTTTCTGCCCATCTTCTACACTTAGTTCTTGTTCCTGCTGAGGCTTGACTATACACTCTATAATTCCTGCTGGGCAACTGAACATTTTATGCCATCCCACCCATCCATCAAATAAACAAAGGCTTCCCTGCCTAAGGAGGGAGTCCAATAAAAATGGATAATTCAGTCTGAGGGCTTTTTTTTTCCAGCAGGGCCAGGAGGGAGAGAGGCACACAGCCCATTTGAACCTAAGCAGGTGAATCCAATAAACTGGTCAGTACATTTAGGTATCAGAAAGCCCATCGTAGAACCCTCAAAGTAGCTTCCAAACAATCTTTCTGGTTATCTGCTTACTTACAAAATGTTCAAGATCCTTTTTTACTCATCTGAAGTTTTTAATTCTGGTTCGTGGCTCCTTATAATGATCTTACCAGCCTGTATAACAGACATTTCCCACTTTACAACTGTGGTAAATATAAATGTGGGAATTTATATAGTTCCCTGAACAAAGGAGCAAACTGGCAGGTGGGTGGGGTGACCCATCCTAACAGGTCTTGAACCTGCCAATAATCACTCCTACAAGTTGACTATTATAGCTTGATGTACAAACAGAACATTTCCACATCACACAGGTGGAAGCGTGAAGCTGAGGCTCATTTAACAGTGTGAAGTTTCCCAATGTATCACGATTACAGAAAGACCTGTGCTTCATGACTTTCTGCTGTTCCATTGTAAAAACTCACAGAGTGTTTATTAAAAGAACCATCAATATGCTTTGTTTCCTCCAGAACCCACCAGTGCACCAGGCCTCCCTCCCCCGCCCCTTTGTACAACAAAAATTTGAGCTTCCTCTGGTCCTCATGACAGGCAGAGCTGGTGATTTATTGGCCATAAGTAACTTGCTTTTCTCTCTCTCTCTTTTTTACAAGAGGGTGCCCACCCTTTTTATAAGGGGCCTGTTACATGTTGGAAATACAGCAAGTCAAGAGTTGGTGTTTTTGTTTTTGTTTTACTCTGGTAGCATTGTACCCTTACATTCATGGTGCTGGGAGGGACATGTAAGTTTTTCCTCCAAGATAAAAAGAATGAAATCAGATGCCACATAAGAAGAGGAGAGACAGTTCCTCACTCCATGTTTCAGGTTGTACATCAGCAGTGTACACATTTCTTTCAGGCCACAGGATGCATCTGGGAGGACATATTTATTGTAAAAAGTAAATTCAGTATCAATTAAATCAATTAAGCACAAGTAATAATTGCCAAAGTTTTCACTTTCAGTCATATGATAGATTGCAATGAGGTGGCAATTTTTGGAAAAAGTCAGATTTGCTCTTAAAGTTGGGTTCGCACATAGCCTTATTATATGAAAAGCACCTTTACCTTAAGGTAAAACAGCCCTCCCCAAATGCCTTTCAGATATTTTGGACTATAACTTCTGGAATTTCCACTCAGCATGGCCACTGGTTATGTTGGCTGAGAATTCTGGAAGTAGTAGACCAAAACATCTGGAGGACACAAGCTTGGGAGGGAGCATCAAGTTCCTTGGCGACCACTGTAATTGACCATGATGATTGCTTCCAACTACATATGCAGAATCAAAGATACAAGTTCCTTTAGTTCAATAGATACTTTTCTTGTAAGGAATGGTGTCTTAGTTGGGTGCTAGGTGAATACTTTAAATCAGAGAGATTCATAAACCACTTAGCTCCATATGAGGTCCCCCTCTATGCATTAAGGTTGAGAACAGTTTTGAGAACATTGATCCATCTGCTGTTTTTGCCAGTCTGCTGCCCTTTAAATGTGTTGGAGTATAGCTTTTACATGGATCCACAAACCAACGGCTGGGAGGGTGCATGTCCCCCGCCCCCACTTGTGTGTGTGTATGTGTAGTTCTACTTGAATTCTGCCAATTTGGGGTAAATTAACATTTAACACAGTTGTTTTAAGACTAGATAAAGTGGAAAAGGCATTCGTCCCAAGGAACAGAGAACAGAAGACAGTACTAAGCTAGATAATATATTTGACCAGAAAGATTCTAGTTTTCTTCAGTGTTCCCACCATTTCTTATCCCATTCCCAGATCTTTGGGAAGATTTATGTCATTGGAACTGAGTGTGTAAATACCAAAAACTAAACATGAAAGGACATGTCATTCATAAACATGTCAAGGACACAGATGTAGAGTTTATAATATAATAAATATAATATAATATAATATAATATAATATAATATAATATAATATAATATAATATAATATAATATAATATAATATAATATAATATAATATAATATATATTTAACATGGGAAGATTAGTATTTGTGTGTGAGCTGTGTATTTACTGTAGGTGCTTTGGGAACTGTGCTGTTGTTCTGTACTAATTTCATGACCATCTGCATAGACCTGAATCATCATTACTGAAGGACCAGGAAGAGTATTTTGAAATAGTGACCACATTGCTGTATTTCAACATCCAGCATAAGATTATGCTGCATAAAAATGAGCAAACAAATTCATTTTACCACCCAAGTAAGAAGGCTGCAGGCATATTCCCCAATAAATAATGTAATTCTCATCCAATAAATTCAAATGAACAAATAACCTGAAAACTTTTTTTTTATTTTGAGAAAGAAAGAAAGAAAGAAAAAGAAAGAAAGAAAGAAAGAAAGAAAGAAAGATGCAGAGCACTTAACTTTCTTAATGAAGTTTCCTCCACTTCCTCTACAAACAATATAAAATAACAAGCTAATAATTTTGTATCGCAATCATGTATCATGTATTTACTTCAGTAAAAAAAAGTCCTTTAGATAATTGGCACTGCCTGCGTATTAGGCCAAACTTACTTTTAAGTTACAAATATGCACAAAAGGTTTATGTTATAAGGAACTGCTTTGGAGATGTGCAGATTTAGTTTGTAAGTACAAAGTGAACATGCAAATTGCCTTATCTTGTGGGATTCATAAACAAGTATCATTCAGATTGATTTAATATGTAACTTTTTATCTTTAAAAGTGTTAATTAGAAAATAGGGACAGTTCTCTGAACACTTAAGAATAATAAATAGATCAAAACAGCACCCAAACCTCTGTGATGGAACTTCTGAAGGCTTTATAAAAGGATTAATACAATTGTCAAAAAGACCACTGTATGCATATTTAATAGTCCTGCCAAGCTACAATAACATTTTTCAGACTCTGTTGTTACTTTTTAAATACTTATTATAACCCCCCCCCCCCACACACACACACACAAAATGGGGATATGATTTAGAAGTGATGCTTTAGCTAACCTTTAGTTTATCAACTTCAGTTCATTCTGAGTTTTCCCATTGTAGATAAGTATATACTTGATAGAGTAAATAGGGCATGAAACCAGTAGTTCTGTATCCCAGTGACTAAAGTCTGCAAACCTTTTGAGCTATGTAAGTATGATGGAGGCTGCATTGATCTTACAAGCAAGCAGAGAGATAGAGCTAGTCCACATGTAGACAGAGACCTATTCATATATTCATAAATGAAATATTGCTCAGAAAAATAACGGATTTGGACTTGAACTGCTGGAAGCCAGAGGTGATGTTTCCTGTGCTCCCTACAAGCAATCAGAATCTGTTTCTTGCTACTAACAGAAGAGCAGGAAGGAGATTGAAGCTATTAGCAGGAGAAAACAATTACACTTACAATTAAAGCCTCCTTTCTCTTACTAACACCTGTCTGTTTCTGCTCAAAATCAAGGGAGGCTTTGGATGGCAGATTTGGAAGCAGAGAGGGCACCTGTGATGGGCTTCTGCACGGAGACCTTTGCAGACTGTGGATTGCCTATCTGTGGCTAAAATGATGAAGGACTCATAATGGCTACATCTAGAGAAAGATATTCTAGTTTTCAGCATGATACATGGGTGGAATGGTACAGTGTTCTGATGTTGGAAACACACGGGTAAACTCATGCAAATTATTGCAACCCTGTAGGCCAAAAATGAGAGTAAAGCCTGCCTGCCTGCCTTCCTCAATCATGGTTCTTGTCCATCGGGAACAATGAGAAGAAAATAAATTAGACCAGTTTCAGAGCAGGAAGGATTAAAGGGCTTTAATAGTCTTGGTGCCCCCAAGCATGCTCCTCTTTCTTGCTCCTGGCAAGGCCTTTATTTAGTTTGCAAGTTTCTAACTTCAGAAACAGACAGGAAGGGGAGGTGGAAATCAAATGCCAGGTTCCTTCTGAGGTTAGATCCAATCTGTGACCTTGGACATTTGTGTTGGATTCTGGCTAGTTTAAAAAGACAAGTGTGTTTACAAATCATGAGTTTTAACATTCGATCTGTAGCTCAAATGGAGAAGGGAGCTACATACTGTCATTGTGCGCTGGGTATGGCTTAGTAAATGGTAGTCTCTATTCTATGAGGCAATGATAAAGGAACAGGCTCAAGTTCCCTTATAATGTTATAATGATATATCATGTTTTTTTTCCTTTTTTTCTTTGTTGTATTTTTTCACTTTTTTGTTAAAGCACTTTTTATGTGTTTTTATGTTTTTTCCCTTTCACTTTGACAACGTATCTATATCATAATTATCTTTGTGTTTTGTTTTTCTTTTTTTGTTATTATTTTAAAAGCAATAAAAAAATTAACCAAAAAAAGTTCCCAAGCAGATGTCATTTACTGACATATATTCCATCTGATGCATCTACTAAATTAGAACCATTAATATCCTATTATTTTAAACATTCCTCTCCCTTAATTCCCCCACTCATTTCACAATGTTTTCTTTTCTTCCTTTACCATTCTCCCTCCTCTGGCCCACTGAATAATAATGTCAATATGAGAACAACCCTGAGGTCTAAGCAAAATTAATTTTAGTGTTTGCTAAGTGACTAGGTTCATATTTTTGCAGTTGAAAAGGAAATGTAATGGACAATTGAGACTGTGATCATATAAGTGAAAAAAAAAAACCCTTTGGTAATTAAATTGACTTGAACAGGACTCCATTGATTTCATAACATTTGGATCAGAATGTCCCACCAATCACTGACTCTCCCCTTGTGTTGCATAACTTGTAGGTATCATATCTGCCATTTTTCCTTCTTTATTCTAATGTTTTCCCGCAGGTGCAGGGTCTGCTTTTCAGATCAACGGATACCATTTCACACTACCAAATGCAGCAACCGGGTCCAATTGGATGATTTTCATGTCTGCATTAATTGTGTCCTGCTACCTTTGCTTTGGTCTTCTGTGCGGGCATTTGCCATCAATGTTACAGTGGTAGGCAGTGCAGGCGACAATGTGGAGTGCTGCTTGTAGAATGTGGCCATTCCACTGTAGGCATTTCATTGCTGACAAGGTCAAGAAGGGAAATGCCTAATGACCAACAGAGCATGCATCTCCATGGCATGTAAAAGGCACTCAGCACTTTTGGTGGTTGGCCAACACTCAGCACCATACAGTGCTCCTGGGTAGACCCTAATATACATGTTTGATTTTAGATGAATTGGCATAAGCCAATTTCCAGTACTCCAGTGATCTCCTTCCATCACAGTCATCTTGCATTAACCCTTGCACACACTACCACATTAATTCTGCCATCACTTTGCAGATGGGATCCTAAGTAATGGAAGGAGTCTGTTTTCACTAGATCTTCACTGCTGACCTGGATGGTGGTGGTGCTTAGGCTAGTCTCTAAATACTCTTCTTGATATTGAGGCACAACCGAATTGGCTTAGATGGTCGCTTCATGTCAGGACACAGTGCTGCAGTTCTTCCCTGGTGGTAGCTGCGAGCAGGACATCATCGGTGTAGAGCAAGGTCCAGGGGCACTGTGATGCAGGTCTCACGTGATGGTATCCATGATGAGAATGAACAGCAATGGTGATAATGCTGAGCATTGGTGCACCCAGCTTTCACAGGAAAGCTATCAGAAAGGCCAGCAGCACATAAATATTTGATTGCTGGTATTAACATAAAGTGTCTGTATCACGTACGTGTATCTGTATCATGTCTGCCATTATTACTTGCTTATTATCAGTCTATATTTCAAATAGTTTAACATGGCAAAATATATACAATTGTTCTGTGCACATCTCTGGCTCTACAGTATAGATGGTAACTGAAGCATGAGCTCAAAATTGCTTTCCTATGTAAAGACAGAGTTGGGAATCTTGGTCTTGATACTACCAGCTCAATCTTAAGTTGAGTTCCCACATGGAGCACCATGGCTCCAAAGCCTCTTTTGTTTAGGACAGTGATGGCAAACCTTTTGGGCTAGGTCTGTCAAAAATTTGGAAAATGCCTCACTTGACTCTGCTGGCATATCACACACACCCCGAACAAAAGAGAAACAATTCTTTATGTATTCATTTATTTTTAAAAAATACAATCCAATTTTGGGTGGCCAACAAGGCAGAGATGTGGGGGGAGATAGGTGGGTGGGGGGAATTGCAGTACCTTTTGTTCATTCAGTTTCTTTGGTAACTCAAACAGGGAGAATAGTTGTCGGGTGTTGGTGAACGCTGGTGTGTCACCCAAAATGTTGTGGTGTGTCACCTTTGACATGCGTGTCATAGGTTCGCTATCACTGGTTTAGGAAGTATGATTTGATGAATGGATATATGGAGAAGGAAGCATCCCACCTCTGTACTACAACTGGCAACCTTTCAGTGTTCAGAGACACATTTGGGGGACAGGTTCAAAGTAGATCAGGGGATAATGCAAAGTGGGCATGGTTTCTGTGCTGCTTGTTCTGGAGTACTTGAAGAGGGCACTCAGCTACCTAGATAACATTCCTTATGCCTACTGGATATTTTGACAGATGGATTGGTGCTGGGCCAATGCTGCCACACTGAACTGATAATTTGTCAGAACAATAAAACCAGGATCTACGGAGGAGAGCTGCCCTGAACATTTAAGCTGAATTCTCTCAAATCTTCAGTGTTTTAAAAATATGTATTCACTTAAGCAGGTAGACATATGAACAAATTTGTCCCAAGGACGTATGACCACTGTTTGGAATAAAACTAGAATAAAAGGGGCCAGGGGTTCCCAGACTGATGAGAATCCCAGATGCCTTCTATGACCTTGATAAGAACAGCCAAATATATGTTAACTCAGAAAGGTAGCGAAAAAAGCATAGAATTTAAACCTGGAGTGCTGACATATATAAATAGGCTCTGACTGCTATATTCTTCAGCAGGCAGAGCATCTGTTGGCTTTATTTTTTTTCTTAAATAAGGTATCTACACTAGCCAAGTCTTGTCAGAGAATCTATCGCAGAGTAAGCCAATACTGGGCTAAGAGACTGAGGCAGAGAAATTTGATAAATAAATTAATAAATAAACCTGGAAAGCCTAGATTTATAGTTATATCAGGCTAAGTATGACAACAACATTCAATAAATATGGGTCCCATCAAGGACTCTAGTTCTTCAGACATTGCCCCCAGCAGTTCTTAAGCATAAAAGTAACTTTTTCTCTTTGTCCCAGCATCACCTATTCTCCTAGGAACCTTGTGAATATAAAAAGCTGCTTTATGCCCCACAAGACTGTGTATCTAATCCAATATTTAATACTCTGACTGGCAGCAGTTTGTCAAGATCTAGTATGTTATTCTTTTCACTAGAGATGTCAAAATTTGCATATGGTATTTTCAGTCTGCAAGCCATGTGCTCAAGTGTTTAGCTATCAACCTTCTCTAGGGAATCTAAGCTACTGTACTAACCCTTAATTTTACTAAGCTCTTCTCAGATTCCTACTTCCTGAAATCAGTGGCAGAAACAATCTTTCTTGTGGTAGCATCTCATGGAATTCTTTGATTGGGAAATTTCAATTTCCTTGGTGCATGTCTAAGTTCATCCTGTTCACTTGAGCTTTTAATAGCATAAGTCAATTTTGCTGGAGACATCCTGCACTGCTGGATTGTTTAATGAACTGCTACTTTATATCATGTTTACAGCTGAAAAGTAGATTCTAACATTTTCAATCCTTCAGTAAAGAATACATATTGTTTATTTCCTAATATAATTTAGTTTAAAAAGGAACATATGTACATATTAGTTTTATCACCAACCATGTGATTTGTTTTCCATATGTGGTACATTTCTATTTGGTGAGCTCTTCAGTCTGCCATGCCTCTATCCTGAAGGCCACTGAAGGCCACTGAAGGAGGGACCAAATCCTCAAAAGCCAAAATTTATGGTTCCTCTACATACTAGGCCTTCTTAGTAAAAGCCAGAAGTAGGACATTGCACCAATCACTTGTAAGAATATTATAAATTCTTGTAATATTTATTTATTCTGTCACATGAATAGGGAAATGTTATCCTCCAGATGTTGCTAAGAAACTCCTAACAGCAGTCTCAGTGGTGAAGGATTCTGGGAGATATAATTCAGCCACATTTGAAGGCTCACAGGTACCCTGCTCCTGTTCATTCCCCTAATAATTTCTATAATGACATGTGAGATAAACTGGGATTCTGCCATGGTTAAGTCTCTAAACTTTCACCCATGACATATTCAGACCTTTGACATACTGTACACTATTACTATTTCTACTGTGCCTCCACAGCTGAATGCTTTATTCTTGGGCCAACAAATTGGAAACCCTCCTGCGATTCTTGGTTTTGCTGCTGGCAGAGATATAACTTAACTGTTATGCCATTCAGGTTCTCTTTCTAGCAAAAAAATATGGCAAATGCAGTTACATTCTAAGTCTGCAAAGGAATTTGCCCTTTCCCGGTGTAAGTCAGTGTTCTTCACTTAGCACCCTTGAGGTTCCACCAAACACCAATATGACAGAATGCTACTTGAGATGGAGCCTCAGAAACTGAAAATGAATCATTAAAGAAGTCTGATATTCTGGGCACTTGCTAGCTACACATTTGCATTGTTAACCCTTCTCACAGGCATGGTGGCCAGCCCAGAGTCTGTTTTTAATAACAGGAATCAATTCTATCCCACTTCTCAAGGCAATGGACTGCTTGTTCCTATTACTAGTCAACAACTCAGCACCATTTCTTCTTCTTCTTTTTTTTTACTAACACTGCAGAAGGAGAGAAACATAGCACATTCTAATGAAAACTGAACAATTGTTTTGAAATCTGATAATGTGTTACAGTACATTAGTTGAAAAGCAGACAGGAGCTGTGCTAAGAGTGTTGACCTTTCTGTACAATACCTTCTGAGAGGGCTGTAGAAACTCTGAGACAGGCGAGGAATTTTAACAGAAAAGATGACATAAAGTTATATTGAAAGACGAGAAAAGCAGGATTCTAGAAGATTCAGTAACTGAAATGGCAATGCTGCTTTGAAAGCTTATCTAACGATACTTGGATGGCAAATCTTCATGAGGCTGCTGTAATGAATTGGACATCTGATCTCCTATGTCTTACAGATCATGAAGAAAGTTCTTGGTGCCAACATTATCTGTTGGATATTGAAGATATTACAGGCAATGCCTATGCAGTGAGTTGAATATGTATACTAGGATTGTAAAATATGTCTTGACCAATTTATTTATGGGCAAAATGCCACAGCCCATCAGAAATGGAGTTTGCCAAGGCACAGATGGCAGCTGTGGAGGAAGTTCACTGGCATTCAACTCTCCTCTATCAATGCAATCCACCCCCCTTATTGCAGCCCAAAAGAATGTGCACTTCTGAAGCTTGCATTAAAGAAGGGCTATTTATGCCTCATAAAATGTTAAGCGCTAGATGCTGTCTTGATCAGGTCTCAGCATGAATCAGCCTCAACTTTCTTTCGGAGCCCTGGACCCTGCTCCTAGGCAGCCTCTTTCTGTGCACTGATCCCAAGGTGCCCTATGGTATTCTGGCGAGCTTCAGGAGATGAAGTGCCAGAAGTGATACCTGGAGCACTGCTGGAGAAAGATATATCCTAGTGCACACATCTTCTCACAGCTAGAGTATATACTTCCAAAATATCATAATATACTGCTTTGTTTTAGTACTTTGAGTAGTGGACAAATGTATAATTT
This sequence comes from Candoia aspera, assembly GCF_035149785.1. Lineage (NCBI taxonomy): Eukaryota > Metazoa > Chordata > Lepidosauria > Squamata > Candoiidae > Candoia > Candoia aspera. Next base: position 207,674,738 of record NC_086153.1, read on the forward strand.
ATCCATTTATTAAATTAAGTTTCAATTTTTGAAAAAAAAAGCCCAATTTCATTGGCACATTATTGCCTGTTTTTTAAAATGACTTCGAATAGGCACAGGATAGTTACATCTGAAATTGGTGACACTAGCTTCCTTAATTATGAAGTGGCAATAACTATTAACTCTAATATACTTGTCACTGAGGTATTCCATATGCTTAATATAGATTCCATATATGTTCCTTTCTTACATTTGGAAATAGATCACTTAGTTACCATACATGTGACACTGAGGTATTTCACAGATTACCTACAATGAAAAATGCTGTTAGTGTTGACAGGGAGTACTTTAATAAAATGATTCTTTCCAGGAGCTCATATAATTATTTTTATTATGTTAAATATGGGAATCAAATCTATGTGAAGGCACTGGGACAAAACCACATGGGTATTGTATCCATGGATATGTCATGGAATATACAACACCTGCTTTGTATATTTCTGAGGCTATTTTTATACAAAATCCTAATTTTTCCACCATTTTGGGCAACCAGAACATTTAGTCCTCAATTTTAGCTATAGTGACAAATGCCATTTCTCTTCTAGTGACCTACAGAGAGCTACAGGGTCACCTAGCTGTTGTTGAAGCAATACAAAGCTCATTATTGTTATACTGATTGATAATAGTTGGATGACTCTAGAAGATGTTATAAGGTAGATATAAGATAAATAGAGGCTAAATGCATGGACATTTGCAGGTAAGGGTGCTGCTGTATGCCACCTAGAGTGTGGCAGACTTTGTGTGAGATGGGCAACCATATAAATATGATAAATAAATAAATAAACTCATCTCTGAATTAAATAGAGTCCCAGATACTGAATTTAGTTATATGTCGTAATATAAATACGTTGGTGAAATAGTACTACAGCAAAGGTATAAGTAATTTCTAAGAACGTATGGAATCACTGCATGTTGGGGGGTTTTGGAATAACATCTTAAAATTCAAGAAGAGAGAGCGAAACACTTTTATGCGTTAGAAGCAGGAGACTGGTGGTAAGCCTCCTCTTTATAGGAACTGTTTTGATAAAAGCTTCTGGGAAGCAAATTTGTATGGATTTGCATAATTCTAGAGTGAGGGCTTGTCGAGCATGACCTAAATAGCCTTCACTTTTCAGCTCACTGGGGACATGTCCTCCTAGCTTCATGCCAGGCTTGCTTGCTGTCCAAGACAGCTCTTGTGTAAACCCCAAAGCAGTGACTTTGTGACTCTGTGCCTGCCAGGCCTTAAAGCAGCTGCTACTCTTGGCAAATGCAATAGTCCTTTTAGAGTTTCCAAGCTCTTTCCAAAGCAGCCATTTTCCCTGTTCTCAGACATCTCAAAGAAACATGATCAACTATTACATTTATTCTTCCTGCAGCTGAAAAAGAGGTCCTGTTTTGGGAAGCAACAATCCTTTGATTTTCTGTTTAGATCTAAGTACATCTGCGTTTTTTTGTTTTCTTTCATCGTCCTTCTTAATAGCCATATTCCTATGTGACTTTCCCCACCCCTGCATGTTATAAATGCTTCTCCATAATTTCAAGAAGCCAGTGAAGGATAACGTTATATCCTCTTCATTTCCTCTTACAGGAAGGAAGGAAGGAAGGAAGGAAGGAAGGAAGGGAGGGAGGGAGGGAGGGAGGGAGGGAGGGAGGAAGGAAGGAAGGAAGGAAGGAAGGAAGGAAGGAAGGAAGGAAGGAAGGAAGGAAGGAAGGAAAAAACAATTTGGTATAGACAGGAAGATTTAGCACAGCTCATTTGTGGATATATTTTGTTTAGTGAAATGTAACTGCATTAACATTGCTGGAGTGTATTAATGTTTTAAAACTTGTTATTGATTGTTAATAATAAAGCTGCTGTTGTTAAACACCAACTGTTGATAAGCTATCTGCAGAAGCTGTGAGTCTGGTACAAGGATAATTTATACTTGCCAAGTCTTTTCGAGGAAATTCCAAATACATTGAAATTTGCATATCCAGTGTTATAGAGGGTAATTAGGTATAAACTAAATATTTATTCATCTTGCTGCTTTAAAATAGAGGTTGGATAAAGGTTTTCTAACTGGAAATGTGCTATAAAAACCATGGAGGATGAGGAATGTACAGTATATCTTGAATTCTAGTATAATCTATGTTTATCATTATGATATAGTTTGCCAACAGTTGTTGTTGCAGTATTAACTACTTGTTGATTCCTTGGCTGCCATTTGTTAAACTGAAAAAGGGAGATACAAGTCATTTGAGCATCCTTTTTTGGTTGATCTATATGACACTTGAAATCACATAAAGTGTGAACTCTTAAATGGTGTCACATATGCCATCAGGGGAATTTGGGACAACCAGATGGGCCAATGAATAATCAGTGTTGTGGCCATTCTGGTTTCTCTCTTTTGGCCTGCAGTGCTCAGTAGTATAGCTGACACAAAAATGAATATTTTACGACATCTGTTCTGGTGCTGCAAACTGGAAAAAAATGAGCTGATTCTGTATCCTCAGCTGCCACAGATGGAATGCTGGAATTACAGATATGTGGACAATCCTTTTGAAAGAGAAAAGGTTAGAAGAATATCCATGTATGTGAAGACCATGGATGCAAAAGACTGAGAAGCAAGTGATGGTCTTGGTTGACTCAAAAGGTCAGGGACTGGCTTTTTTATTGTTAAGTAAACTATCTTAAATGTTAATAATTTATAAAACATGAAAAGAATGTGTGCATGAGACTAATTTTGATTTATATATGAGAGTTGTAAGCTTTTGTGTTTTTCCTTTTTCCTTTTTGCATGTAAAATAAGAAATATTCAACTACTTAGGGACTGAAACCAACATCTCATGGTGGGTTACATCCAGAATTCACAAAGTTGGGAGGGAGAGAAGAGCGGGGGCTTTATTTGCAATGTGTGATACAAAAAGTACAGGGGTTTGATCAATTCAGGGAGCTGCAGAGCATGCCATGTAATTCAATATGGTGGGCGAATACTGAGTGCAGAGATTTGGCACAGAGAGTGATGACTGATATGAATCATGTGTTTGCATTGCTGAAATTGGGCACAAGGGATGGCTACAGAACTAGCTTGTGTACAGACATCTATGGGTACATGTCCTCCCTCCCTCCCTCCCTCCCTCCCTTCATTGCTGCAGGGGGAGATTTGCTTTCTTTGAGTACTTGGTTAAACGTTTTGTTCAGCACTTAATTAATTTCTTGCTCTCTTCTTTTATTCCTCTGTCTTAAAATATCTTAAAAAAATGTTCTAACAAAAAGGAAAGATGGTTTATTACCAACCAATGTGTGTCGTACAAATGTTACTTCTGCACAGACTAGTAATGGATTGAGGTTGTGGTGGAAAAACAGACTTACCAAAGCTTATTCTTGGGAGAATCTAAAGGAGAATCAAAGTCTTGCTTTGCAGGAGATGTGGTAGGATATTGGGGGTGACTTGATTTTTTCATTATCAGAAGGTATGCTTTTGCTAGAAAGTTACCATTGGGGGCTCTGAAACTTGTAAGTCTGGTCCAGTTTAGACCATTTTTCTACAAGTGACTTAAAGTGCCTTATAGAGTCATCCAACCATCATTGTGCCAACATAACAATAATGAGGACAGGCTTTGTATCAGTTTGGGAATGGCTGGGTGATGCTATAAGTCACTAGCGGGGAAAATGTCATGTAATAATGTCAACAAGGAACAGAGCTGGGCAAAGCAGAGCCCTGCTTTGTTGGGTAGAGCTGCTTTGACTGTAATTATTGATGCACTCCATTTTGGGCAGTGTGATATGTTAGCACAGGAAAGTGAGAAGCTTACCTTAAAGCTGTCAGTCAACAGCACTGAGAAATTAACTGGCCTCTCCACATTGCCCACCGGTTTTGTGTTGATATTTTGCAGAGAATAAAGTCAAAGACCAGGAAAGCAGTTTATCTGACAGGTGCATTAGCTCTGCTGCAGCAGCTAGAAACAGAACAGCTGTATCAAAGGTGCACTTTGTTGAAACCTGAAACAAAGCAAAGCATCCTGTCAAATCTTTGCAGAGTCCCAGTAAAGATCCAAACATTTATTTATTTAGACAATTTACATAGTTGCACATCTCACCAAAGTGACTTGGGTAGTATACAGAGGTTTAAAAACAAAACTGAACAAAAACACACCCAACCCCCCAAAAGGAAAAAAACAAAACACCCCCCTACATACCACACACACAAAGCACAATTTACAAAAATAAAATCCAGAAGCAATAATATGCCTGGGACTGGAAAATCATTCCACTCCTAGTCAATAAGACCATAACTAAACAAAGCAACCACCAGGATTTGTCTAACCTCCTGGCCCAAATGTCTGGAGGAATATCCAAGTCTTTAGCATATTATGGAAGGCCAACAGTGTCAGGGCCATCTGGATCCTCAGGAGGATTCTGTTCCGCAAGGCAGGTATAGCATCAGAGAAAGCATGGCTCCTGGGTCTCACTAGATTATACTGCCTAATAGACAGGACCTGGAACACATCAAGCCTGCCAGCTTTGGTGGGTCAAGCAACTGGAAACAGGCACACTTGCAAATAACCTGTCCCTGTGCCATGTAGAGCCTTATAGGTGCTAATTAGCACCTTGAATACATACATAATCTTTGTTAACATTCAAGGGTCAAGACTACACATATATGGTGGAGAATCTGATACATATGAACCAAGGCTAACCAGAAGCAAGCCTAGGTTAGCTAGGTTTGTGAGCATCTGTCTCTAACATGAAGATCTACCAGCATTTCGTTGCTTACCCTGAAATGGTTTGATTTTTTTTTTTTCAGTATTGTAACCATATCCTCTTCCACCGTTCCATTCTTCAAGGTCCAGGAATTTATTTGGGAACATGAGAAGGCAGGAACAAAGAGCACTGTGGGACATACCACTAAGTCTTAAGCAGTTTTTCCTTGTCCACATATACAAATGTGTGTTGGGTGTATGGCTACCTATGATTGTCATTCATTTAGCATGAAGATCTGTAAGGAAGTAATTTTCACTGAGTACTCTTATAATTTTAATTGTAATTGGGCCCAAATCATGTGTTGAAAGACTATTCAACTGATTGCTTTTGGAACTTCTTTGCAGATCTTCACACTGAATGCATAAAGACCTTTTTAGAAGCTAGCATATAAGGATAAGGGGGTAGTCCTTGAGAAGATGCCCATGTCACTCACAACTTTAGCCTTAGATAGGGCTCAAGGATTCCTCAGTAAATGAATATTTTCCAGGTTCTTAACTGATGATTTTATAATTACTTAAATCTGGTTTCATGTGAGTGTCAGGTGGTCACTGAGCTGCCTCTTAGAGTCACAACAAATTATTCCTTGTTTTTTTCTGATTTAAAGGGGAAAAAAAACCTTTGTTATTGGGGATACATTAAAAAAGGGTGGTTTTTTTGCTAGAATTATCTATTTTATATGCTTGAGAGGTGTTTTGTTTCATAAAGCAATAAGAATTTTTATAATTTGGCAAGAGTTACAATAAAGTTTAATTCTCTCAGTAGACAAGCAACTATACAAGTATTCAGTTCTTCACTTATTCAACTTTTATACCCTTGTTATTGTGCCCCCCCCTTTTCTTGCAGTAATTTGTCGAAAGCTTGTTGTTAGGTGATACATAACCTTTAATTCAGCGATTGTTAGCACTTTTGTATGCCAGTGAAGGGTTCTGAAATGTTCAGTACGATGTGTTCTCCTAATAGGGAAACTTAATTATTCCCCTAGTACTTCAAAACTATCATTGACATCTGAGTTATACACATTTCATTTTCTGCTGTATAACCTTCAACTCCCAGTCAAAAAGGTTGTCTTGTACTTCATTGGCCAGAAGAAGTTATTTGTGGTAGCTTTAGCCTTATTCTTTCTATAGTAATGACAATTACTGTTATTAAAGGCCAGATACACGAAGATGTGATGTGGCTAAGATCCATAGATGTGCTTTTTTCTACCTCTTTCTCTTGATACTCGTTTTGTTCCTACCATTTGAAAAACATAAAAGCAAATTAATTATGTCACTTTTCTTTCAGACAGTAAAGGGCAGCTCATCAGCTGCTCTTAGTGTTTTGGCAGTTGACTAGTTTCTATGTACGTGGTTAATCAAAATTTATTTATTTATTTATTTATTTATTTTAACGGATGGCTTTTTTTTTTAGCTGAAACAACAAATGTCCTAAAGTTCCCAGATGACAAACTAATTACTGAGTCCTTGTCAATGGACTGCTGCTTCTAGATATATCCTGAATCATTGGGGTGGGGGGGCTCTAGCTCATGAAACATCATGTCACAATCAGTATACTAGTTTTTAAGTTTCTGTATAGAGATCCTTTGTCATACAGACTAATTGAATAACCATCCAACCATCGTCTCTTGGGGAAATAATCCTCCGGTCAAGATACACAGACAGCACCTACTCCCCCACCCCAGTCTTCCCGAGCATATCAAGGTGATATTGCATAAGTGATGGGAGCCTGAGAATCCTTGGTGGAGGCAAGGGGATGCACATGATGACATGTGCATGATGACATTATTGTGGTAATGCCATGACTTACCTACTTGCATCAAACATTAGAATGCATGTATGCAATGGCAGCATTTGTGTGAATGACATTACTGCATGCATGTCATCATTCTGGGGTCATCATGGTTTGCTGCAGATGCTGCTGGATGGGAGTTCTTTTTTCTAATGTTTGATGGGCTGTGTAGGCTAGCCTCATTAATTCTTATAGCAGTGGCTTACAAATAAAATGCAAGGCCATATTGATATAGATTTATATGGGAAAAAGGGAAACCTGTTTTGGGATGGTTAGATAGTTCTGCGCTGGTTCACCTCCTTCCTCCAGGGCCGGTCCCAGTTGGTGGTGATGTGGGGGAGAGATCCGACCCTCAACCCCTCCATTGTGTGGTGCTGCAGGGTTTGGTTCTCTCTCCTCTCTTGTTTAACATCTACATGAAACCACTGGGTGAGATCATCCGTCACCACGGGATGAGGTATCATCAGTATGCTGATGATACCCAGTTATACATCTCTATCCCGGGTGAGGTAAGTGATGCAGTGACTGCCCTTTCTCGGTGCCTGGGGGCTGTGGGGGTCTGGATGGGGAACAACAGGCTTCAACTGAACCCTGGTAAGACGGAGTGGCTGTGGGTTGATGGGGCTTCATCTTCCAAGAAACTGTCATCTTTAGTTCTGGATGGGGTGGCACTGCCCCAGACAGACTCAGTGCATAATCTGGGGGTTCTCCTGGACTCACGACTCCTGCTTGAAGAGCAGGTGGCAGTCGTGGCCAGGAGGGCCTTTGCGCAACTTCGGGTCATGCGCCAGTTACGCCTGTTCCTGGATCGTGAAGCCCTCCGAACAGTCACTCACGCCCTGGTTATCTCCCATATAGACTACTGCAATGCGCTCTACTTGGGGCTACCCCTGAAGAGTATCTGGAAGCTTCAGCTGGTCCAAAATGCAGCTGCGCAGGCTATTTTTGGTGCACCTAGGTGGGCACATATAACACTGTTGCTGCGCGAGCTGCACTGGGTGCCAGTTTGCTTCCAGGTCCAATTCAAGGTGTTGGTTATTACCTTTAAAGCCCTAAATGGCATGGGGCCAGGTTACCTGAGGGACCGTCTCATCCCCATTACATTGGCCCGCCCCACTCAATCATCCAGAGAGGGCATGTTGTGGACCCCGTCCTGGTGGAGTCCTTCTCTGTGGTGGCCTCCGCTCTCTGGAACATCTTGCCCCCGGAGGTGAGGCAGGCTGTCCTGACTCCCAGGAAACACTCTGAGACAGGGAACTGTTCTCTAATGTTTATTACTAATATATAACAGTAATCCTAACAAACTGAAGAAACGTGGGAAAAACCCAGACATATAAACCCCAAAGGTTAAGGCGGTCCCAATCTGTGTCTCTTTGAATGGCTGACCAATTCCTCAGTGCTACACATGCGCTTAACAGTCTGGATGGGAGCCCCCTGCTCGCCATCCTTACTCATGACACAGGCCCCTTCACTCCTGACCTTCAGGAAGGCCCTGAAGACCTGGTTTTGCCATCTCGCCTGGGGCAGGAAAGGGAATAACCATTCTTGAGGATGGCTCACACCCTAGAGTCCCTCCCACCAGCCTGGATTTTACATTTCTCTTGGATTTTATTTATTTATTGTGTTTTATCATAATTGTTTTATGTGATTTTAATGTTTATGTTTTATGTGGGATTTTATTGTAAACTGCCCCGAGTCCCTCTTCTGGGGGAGATGGGCGGTGGCTAAATTTGAGTAATAAATAAATAAATATTACAAGTGGGCATTCTTAAATATTTTATATTTATCATTGTCTTGATTTTCCTTGAGAATTACATACAAGTCCTTGGAGTCATTTAAAGGACTCTTACTCATTACAGTATGTTTTGGCTTGCAACGGCATCTCCAGAAAGGCAAGTTATTTTGATAGATAGCTTTAAATGTCCTGCATAAGGAATGGCTTCTGATACAATATTCCTGATACTTTATAAGGAATATTTCTGATACAATACATGAAATGTACAAAGAGAACTAGGGAGCTGCTGTTGGATACCGAACAGATATTCGAGTTTGTTCAATATGATATGCCAAGCAATTTCTCCACTTGTTCCTGATGTAATATTTTTTGGCCAAGAGAAAAACTTACTCCAAATGTTTTGGAAATGGTCATTCATAAAAAGAAAATTCATCTAATCATTTGACAACCTGACTTTATTCTAAAATGTTCCCATCTATTTTTATGCCCGAGTTTCTACTAAATTCAAACAGACCCAGCTCCAAAGTGATTCCCTCAAGTGCAAGGAATAGTTTGTGCTTGTTCATTTTTATCCATACAGATGCAAATGTTGATGCCACTGCAGCCCGAATACATTACCTTCATAACTGTAAAGAAGAGCATAAAGCTTTCCAGGCCCCTCATTTCCCCAGCCTGTACAATCCCCATGTAAAAGAATTCAAAATATTTCCAAGTTGCCTTCACTGTAGCTCACAACAATTAATTCTTCATCTTTCCTGCACAAAAGAAAACAGAGTCATTCTCTCTGAGAGGCTGAGAAATGACAATAAGGGAAATCAACTATAAAAGACGGAAGCAAATACTTCCAGACGTGGTAGCTCCACAGTGGGATAGCAGTAAAGTTGTGTTCAAAAGCTTTTCCAAATGGAGCCGGGAAGTGGGGTGAGTGGAGATTCTTTATAAGCAACATGTACACAAATTCAAAGGAGCTGGAAACTTAGCAGGCGAGATTCTAAACCTCGAGAAGGAAGAAGGGTTATTGCGGATACTATATTGCTCTGCTTGTAGAGAGAAATGAAATCTTGAAATTTGCACTGGCAGGAAAAAAATGGGAAGCTGAGGCCAAAAAATTGTCCACAGTGAACAGATTGCCTTGATGGGCTGCAGAAGGACAGGCCCCCTGTGTAATAACAGTGCCTGAAAAGGTGTGAGTTTTGAAAAGAAAACCCCTGTCATTTGGGAAAATGCTGAAGGAGAGAGATGCACGTTCTGTTTCACACCAAAAAGCTTCTGCATAATGGAAACTGCCTGTAGGTGGGGCGTGTGTTGGTGGACTAAAGGCACTCAACATGCCTCATCAACCATTTGACCTATGAGGTCCATCTGCTGTCCATTTGCAAAATGAGGGTTGCTTTCTGCAGAGCTCCTCCTCTTCCTTCTGATGGTTCTCTGTCTTTCAAGTACAGGATAGCTTCAAGCCTAGAACTGCCTTCTCACGCAAGTCCCCAGAATGCCCCCAGCCCCTTTTCAAAGAAGCTCTGAATTCTTTGGGTTAACGACCAGTATTCCAGAGTTAATGGCACTGCTTCCAAGCAAGCTTCAGTGCCTGTCAGATCTTTTTTAATACAATAAGAATTTTACAAATCTTAATCTGGTCCCAGCTGCATCGCTGCCACGGCCACCCTTGCTGTAGTAACACAAACCAGACTTCTGAGTCTGCATAAGTTACTGAAGTGGATTAAATAGCATCACGGTTCCTGAAGGACATTATTCAAAGTCAAAGAGTGCCTGTTTGCATCCAGATATTTAGCAGAAGAAATGAAACTTACATTTGATTAGCAAATTTAAAGATCAGCACTTAGTTCATCTCTATTTGCAGCTATTGCTATCAGCTTAATGTCAAACTTATCGCTAAGTGTTTGCAGGATTTATTAGCCTTTAATACATTTCAGAGAAGAAAATGATTTTCTTTCAGAGGTCATATTAACATGTGTCAGGGCTACATTAGACATTTTAAACTTCCTTTTGTGACTTCTGCTGCTGCCCTCTGATTGTTTTCATCTGATGGGGAGATTTATGGGATTCCTATCACTTTTTAAATACCTCAGTGCTGATAGCAAGTGTAACTACAACAGCAGTAATAATTTATGTGACTAATAACCTAATGCTGTGGGACTAGGACATCCTTACCTAACATGGTGCCTTCTAGATACGTTAGACCAACTAACATATCAAGCATATTAAAAAAAAATAGTGGAAACATACAGGATTCAGCAATTTGAAATCAGAGATACATTGTTCATCAATGGATAAGATTTAACTATTTTTATGGCTCTTTTTACTCAAAGTAAAAGACAGGGGTTCATACACTGGAACAGTGTTTCTCAACCTTAGCAACTTTAAGATTTATGGACTCTAACTCCCAGAATTCCCAGTATGGAATTCAGTTCCCAGAATCAGCAGTGCTGGCTGGGGAATTCTGGGAGTTGTTCACATATCTTAAAGTTGCCAAGGTTGAGAAACACTGCACTAAACTAAAAACAGCCACACAACACTATGATCTCTCTCCCTCTTAATAGATGGCCAGGAACCCAGTACTCTGGTCAGTATTCATCTTCAGATCAGCAGTTATTTCTGGTTCTAGCAAATCACAAAATATTTGGGCATCCAATACAGGTACAAAAGAACAGAATTGCATAAAACAATTCAGGCATAATCTACAGAATAGTGTCCTCTACAATTTCATACTAATAAGCTTAGTGTCCAGTTTGACCCAACAAGATTTGGAGGCTCAAGGAACAAAAACTGTCTTCTCCAGACTGTGTTGTGCCATTCAAAGCAGGGTACCATGGAATCTAAATTGTGATCTTACTAATAATATTTGGAATGGAAAAACCAAAATCAGTTGTTGTGCTAAACATGCAGCTGTCTGCCACATCTTAATACTCCCCCTCCATAGCATTTTAAGTTTTCCATTCTCTGCCCTGCCTTAATCTATAATGCAGATCAGGAGCAATGTAAAATAAACTCCACTAGAAGTTGCAGAGGAGATTGATATCACATCTGGAGATGCCTGCATGTTAAGTGAAATCTGCCCCTACTAATAGGATTAGAGGTACATTTTTTTTAAGTGCCTATGTAGATAAATTAGGGACTAATAAGACTGTTAAAGGCAACATTTTGCTATGAAACCCTTTCAATTAAAATTAAGAAAATCACTGGGATAAATCATTTCAATATGCATATTTCAATGTCCAAGGTCAACAAAAATCTATGAGGCCGATCTGGTATTTATGCTCACTTGCAGATGAGAACACTCAGGGAAACTAGAAGTAGAAAAGAAAAATGGGTTCATGAGATTATGCTTTTACTCTCTGAGGTATCTAGCTAAGAAATAATAGGCATTGATTGGTGGCTTTCCTTCCATGGCTAAGGTTGCATAAACATTTGAGCCCTGCTTGGTTCATGTTTCTTTCTTGCTTGGCTAATAGGCCCATTACTATTTTCAGTCAAGAGAAAATCATTTGAACTTGACATTTTCATCTTTCTCCTTATCAATATTGGGAGAAGCATAGGCTATTAAAATCCTAGAATTGTGCCATCCCAAGGACTGACCAACCTACTAGTGAAGGCCATTAAAAAGTCACACCAAAGTACTTTAAAGTTCTTGGTCTCTTAACTGACACATTGCAGTAGGCACCATCTTCCTATTAAGATTTCAAGAATCCTTAAGTTTGCCTTTACTGCTGTATACAACTGTTAGATTGTGCAAAGTAGAGATACTGGCAGTGGAGATGATACCACCGCAGGTAAACTTATCACTGGACAACACACAACTTATGATGAAGGTAATTTTCCCCTTTTGACCTGCAGGTTGTTTTTTTAGCCGTGGGATAAAATAGCTCACTGACCTGACTAGTTTGTTAATTTTGGATTATCACCCTTTTACTTAACCTCATTCTTAATTTACAGTATATTGTGAGAGCTTGTAACTAGCTCATCTTTCATTTTCACAATAGTTTAAAACTCTCCAAGCCATTTAGAAATTAAGTATGAGCCATTACTAAAATAAGAGTTGTTTTAAAATCAATATACAAGACGGACATATTAACTAGAATGCCACAGTAGTTTTCCTGTGGAAGAGGAATTTCTTGTCATCTTAATAATGTCCACGAAGCGACTTATACGTTTGGCTTTCTTGGGGTACATTTTACTTCATTAATTGGATTATAATGGCTATTTTTTTCATCAGTGGAAAAGTAACCTTCTTTTCTTAAAAGCGGGCAATGTCTGTCTTATAATGCTCTGTTGCAAAGAAAAGCAATGGAAAAGAATTTGGGGTTACTTTATTTAGGAAAATATCTTTTGAAATAGGACAAACTGCACCAAGAATTTTCCCCATTGCACATTTCAACAACCCTTCCCTTTTAAGAAATCTTAAACGTTAAGGAAGAGCATTTCTCATGGCAGCAAAGAACAGATCTGTGCTTACAGAATGAAACATGGACTGGTAGCATTACCCCACATTGTTTTAATTGCTTCTTATATTGTTTTGTTTTTCCAGATTTCTAAGTATGCAGTTTATCAGTTGTGGCCTTCCCTTGATAAGGCAAACTTTTTTGTGTCATTGTTTCTGGACCATTTTCAAAGGCAGTCCCCCTTAGATCGTATCTCAGCATTCTTGCATGCTTTAATCAAAGTATGTGCCTCTAAGACCTTAGAGGTCTAAGTTCTTAGACCTCATACAAGCTCTAAGTGAGATTGCCTTTAAAGGTAGTCTGGGAACTCTAACTGGTGGCTAAATTGCAGCAGCCATGAACATCTGGAGGGGGTGCAATGAGCAAAGTGATAAAACATGCATCTTGATGTAAATACTGTGACTTACATCAAACCTCAGGATGCAAGTAGGTAAGGAGAGAATTTGTGTCTTTATAGTACTGTGTGCATGTTATTTGGGGGGCATTGTGGCCTGCTTTGGATACTGCTGGAGCAGACTGAAAACCAGGAGAATGTAGCAGGTTGAATATATAGCACTAAGCCTGGCTATTTACACTGGATGTTATCTGTTTCAATGCTAATTTGTTCATTCTAGAAGTATTGATTATAAACATTCCCTAAAAGTTTGGGACTAGATTATGTAAATGACTGCTTACAGCTCTACAAACCTGCCTGAATTTCAAGGCAGTCATCTGTACCTTCGTATTCTGGCTAACCTTGTGAATGCTGACATATTATAGGGATAAGGCCTCCTTGCAGGGGACCCCTTCTGCCTCTTCAGCTGGAGCTACAACTGATCTCCATGTCAGCTGATTGCTTCA